>NC_052360.1:17700844-18000844 GCF_009727055.1 Benincasa hispida
ATATATTAACTACTTTTCTTTTTTTTCTTTTTTTTGAAAGGTACTATGTTTAAAGTGTGGGTTGGAGGAACCGAACCTCAAATCCTAAGGTCAATAATACAATCACTATGCCAATTGATATGTTCTTGTTGGCAGTTATTTTTTTTTCTCACAAGTTCACAATCCAAGTAATTTATTATTAGGTTAAATCACAAGTTTTTTAAATAGTGTCAGATCCTTGAGTTAAAAAAAATAATAACAACTTATTGTATTATTAAAATTTTGCTAAAATTTTTAATGGCTTGTATTTTTAATTTTATGTTACTAGATTTCTCATCTATTTGATAACTTTTAACAATTTTGGAGCTATTAAAAGCAAAATTAAATTACTAAAAAAAGCATAATTAAGAAGCCACAATCCTATAAGGCGTAAAACAACACTTTTATCTTGTATATTTGATACATCAATGACTTTCCTTTTAAAGGTATTAAGCAAGTCATAGACATATTCGATGCAAAATTAGAATTCGTAAGACATCAAAAAGTTGTAATATTAAATGACTATGAATCAAATCAAAAGTTAAAAATAATTATATGTTACATTATTTAAAATTAAAAATGTATAAATAAAAATTAAAGATTTAAATATTACTTTGGTTCCTATACTTTCGGTTTTGGCTCATTTTGGTTCTTGTACTTTTAACTTTGGTTCATTTTAGTTCATACATTTTTAAAATGTTTATTTTAGTCCTTATACTTCAAAAAAAATGACCTTTTAGATCCCTTCATTTTCATTTTTACCATTTTGGTCCCTTCATTTTAAAGAGATCAAAATGATCATTTTTTTATCTTTTTTTTTTAAGTTCAATAACCAAAATGAACAAAAAATGAAAGTACAAAAACCAAAATAAATTACTATCGGTAAAGACACTTTTTAAACTTTGGTTTGAACTATTGATTTACGTAATTGGAAGTAACCAATTAGATTTACGACGAAACCTAGAAATCGATCACTGATCCAATTTGAGTACCTCCACTGGATAGACCTCAATAGAAAACTCTTTTCAAAGATAATAAGAGTTTTCATGCAACTTTTGAATGTTCAAGCAATATTTTGAAAACAAGTTGCTACTAGTTTTTATTGAAAACTAACCACAGTGGTAATATTTTGAACTTTTCTAAAAAGTCTAATGGTGTGAATGTTTTTTTTTTTTTTTTTTTTAAAAAGTTTGGAGGTATTTTCAAAATAAAATTAAAAATTCTGGGATATAATTTTCTATAGTTTAGCTAAAAATTAAAATTAATTAGTAGTTTAAAATTCAACCAATAATATACCTAGACCCCAACAAAAGCAATGCCCAAATTCAACTAATAATTAGTTTACGAAATAAAATAGATTCTCTTTGTCAAATTTATTTAAAAAAAAAATAACTAAAGTAATCCTAATTTGAAGTCAGAAAATAAAATATGAAAAGATTACAAACATATTGTTAAATTTAAATATTACATCATTGCATAAACCATTGAAGATTATCAAATAAAAAAACTCAGAAAATTTGATAATCAAAATAAATAAATAGATAATCATCATTGTCCTAAAAAATCATCACAATTCAAATGTCAATTATTTTCCTTCTCAAAAACAAATTAATAATAAAATAAAATCCTTTCTCACAGGTTCACAATCCAATTGGTTTATTATTAAGTTAAATCACAAGTTTTTAATATAAAATGTTCTGAGTTAATGAGACCCTAAAATGTAAAAATGGTAAAAAAGGAGTTTAATTAAAAGTCGGGAATAGAATGAGATTAATGTTACAAAAACAAGTCCAAAATACTCAATTCAAATATGGATCTTGAATTGCACTACATTACAATTCATTCAACTACAGGCATCTAAAGTTATGAAGGGAGTCATAGACAAGCTTTTAATATTAAATGACTTGTGGGACACCAAATTGAATTAAAAAATATATAAAATAAAAAATAATTATTTAAAATATATAAATAAAAACTAAATGTTTCAATACTATGTTGATCCCTATTTTTGGTTTTGGTTCATTTTTATCCTTATTCTTTCAAAATACTCATTTTGGTGACTTCATTTTTAAGAGATCAAAATGATCACTTTTTTAAAGTTTAAAAACCAAAAGTGAATGACCAAAAATGAATATTTTGAAAGTATAAAAACTAAAATGAACCAAAGTTAAAAATATGAAAATAAACCAAAGTTAAAAATATGATGACTAAGATAAACACTTTAAAGTAGGAAAAAAAAACCTAGGCTTTATTTAAATACTATTTCACTTTTTATTTGTTTAAAACCAAGCTCATTTATTTTATAAAGAAGGTAAAAAAAATTTTGTTTTTTCGATGTGAGATTCTTCTTATTTCTTTCCATTTTCACAATATGGTTGAAATATTTGAATTGTCAGTCAAAATATAAAAATAAAAACAATTTTTTTTAACAAAAAAGAAAAGTAGTTATTTTTAATCTAATTATTTTCCTTCATTCATTTCGAAACTTTAGGGACAACATTAGTAAATGCATCTTGGTTTTCTACAAAAGAAGGAAAACGAAACCCCTCTTTTCAACCAAAAGTATAGCCAAAGAAGCCCATCGAATGCGACTCTCGAGAGAACGCCAAAAACGAAAATAGAAAATAAAAAAATAAAAAATTTGAGAGAGACGGGCAATGGATGGGGAACGGGCAGCAGCCCGTAGCCTAGTGTTTTTTTTATTTGTCATTCCACTTTGAAGTCTACGTGGCTTCTTTTGCCAGCGTCAGCATACTCCGTTTACTCATCGCCACCAAAATCTCCACGTCAGCCAAAATCCATGTGACCCCCAAGCCACAACATCTGATCCGGATATTCCTTGCCCAGTCAGGAATTATTCCGTCCGCATATGCGAATATCCGTTGCCGCCACCTTCATATTACTAATTAAACTGCCTCATTTTCCAAATGACCCTTCTACCCCTCTCTTATTTTCTTATTTACCAATTTACCATTGCTTTAATGCTTTAAATTTGGATGTTTCTTCCCTTTGATTTTACCAAAATGCCCCCGACAGTCCTTATATATATATAATATATATTACATCTGTTTAGTAATTATTTTATTTGTTGTTTTTAAAAATTCAGATTATTTTCTCTTAATTTATTATAATGATTTGCATCTTTCTTAATTATAAAAGTTGAATTCCTAGTCGAATTCCAAAAACAAAAACAAGTTTTTTAAAAGTATTTTTTTTTCACTTTATATTTTGATTTAGTTTTTAAAAATATTGATAAAAAAGATAGATAACAAAGCATGAAATTTAGAGGTGGGATGAATGTTTATAGGCTTAATTTTAAAAAATAAAAAATAGAAAAACAAAATTATTACTGAACAGAGTCTTAATTGTTAATTTTTTTTTTTTTAAAAAAAAAAGAGTGTCAATGCTCTATAAAGTAGTGTTCTGTTCTATTAATTAGTTCCAAACCAATAATTATTTACCGATATATTTTTTAAATGGTAATATTCATTTAAGGTTATTTTCAGATAGTAACATTTTATTATATTTAAAAATATTTTCAACAATTTTACCTTTAAAAGTAATTACCCTTTATTTAATTCATTTTAAGATTCACCCTATTCTTACTCATTAAATTAAGTTAATTATCATTTTAAATCTAATTTATTCAATTTAATTTATACAAAATATCCTAAACTTAAAAAGAAACATTCCAATTGCCTCTAAAAAGACATTTCGATTATGCTCTAAACTGCACAATTTTAATTATTGAATTTCAAAATCATTAAAATATCTGATATATTTGTGGGAATGTTTAATTGTTAAAATTATGGATTGAAAATGACTTGATTGCTAATCGTTAGAAAATCGTCGACAATGGTACAAAGAAGGACGATACCGATTAAGACGAGATTTTTGTTTCATTGGCCAATTTTTTTTGCATTAATTTCACCACAAGACATTATTTGTATTATGGGGAGCATGTGAAACGAATATGGAATGTCACAAAAAGAAAATAATAAATAAATAAGTATAGGTTAAATTATAAAAAATAAAAATTATAATCTATGACGTTAATTTCAATTAAAGAATCATATTAACGATTGGTGTTTGAAGTTTGTTTCAAAACAATCTTAATTGGACTTTTGCATTAAATGTATGACAGAAAGTTGGTATATGTTTATGTGAACAAATCTAAATACATAATAATTAAAAAAAAAAAAAAAATAGAGACATGTGATATCTTTGTATTATCTTTTTTTTAGTACAATTGAGGTGGATAGATTTAAATCACAAATCTCTTGTTTGTCAACTTCTTACTTTCAACTTCATGCCCCCGTTTTTTTTTATTGTTTATGATTTTTGTTTTGCAAACCTTAAACTTCCAATTTTACTTCTAGTACATATGTTTAAATCACTTCCTTTAGCATCTTATAAGCAACACATATTTATCAACTGTTCATGAATTTATCGAAAATTGCCTGAAAAAAATTAAGAGTTAAAATGAAACTAATCAAAAGTCAAGGTTTAATTGAAACCAACCTCATAATTAAGAGGTATTTTTTTAATTATTTAACCATATAATATATATGATTAAATTAGAAGTTTAGTTCAGAACAAGTCCATGTCAAATAGACTAAAATATAAAAAGTGTCTAATAGGTCCTAGACTTGTAATTTTGTATCTAACAAATCACAAGACTTTCAATTTCATGTCAAATACATCTTTGACTCATTTGACTCTTTCTAGAAAATAATTTTTTTTTTTTAATGAACTCATTAGACACAAAATTGAAAGTCTAATATCATATCAAATATAAAACTTCAATTTTAGATCTAATACATTTGTTAATTTTTAAAAAATATTGATACAAACATAAAGGTTTGGAGACTAAACAGATAATTTTAGTGAGTATCCACGTGCATACATAGATAAACATAGGAAATGATCCAATACTACTATAGTACCTATTACTTTTATTATCATTTGACATTTCATTAAACAATTTATTAAATTTATTATTTATTTATTTCGTAGATCCCACTTAACTCTTAATCCATACTACCTTTATACTTGAAACATATGTATATGTGTGTACATATATACATATGTATGTATCATTGTAGTACCTTCTTCTTCTATTCATTATTTGATATATCATTAAATGATTAATTAATTAATTATTTAATTATTTCATCAATTTCACGTAATTCTTAAATGTTATTGTCGTGGCAAATAATGAATTGAGGTTGTATGAAAAATGGGGGATTTTTTTTAAAATAATGTTATTTTAATATATATTGATAAAAGTAGGGTAGGATTGAAAATATTGTCAAAAATAAGTTTTTAAATCGTGTACCCGGTACACGATTAGCCCTAAATCGTGTACCCGATACACGATTTCCTGTTGATCTAGCGCGCGCAGTTTGCCGTGGCAAGATGTAGGAGGTAATTGTGTACCCGGTACACGATTACCTTAAGTCGTGTACCAGGTACACGACTCCATTGCATTGCTATTGACCCTTGCTTTTGCTTTCGCTTTTGCTATTTAGCTTAAGTATTTACCTAAAGAGATGGGATTTGCTTGATTTCTGATAAACATAAGAGCATTATTGCTGCAATTAATAATGAGAAAATTGGTTGGAGTGAACTTAGAGCGTACTTGTATTCATTAATATCATGACATTTTTTTTTAATATGAGTACAAAATAATTATGTCTTCATTGTAGATTAAATATGTAATTAAGTTTAATAATGAAGAAATTTGTGGATATGTTCCTAAAGTCTCAACCAGTCAGCTGACGTGGTGTTGAGTGGATTAAACGGTACACGATTTTGCCACAGCAATCGTGTACCCGTACACGATTTTACTACCCTACTTTTATCAATAGTTTTAATATCAACCTATTTAATAAAGAAAACAAATAAAATATAAAAGATGTAAAAAAATAAAAGAAATATGAACAAAAATTGAAATAAAAAGGCCTTAATGGGGATTGAAACACATAGCCAAGTGGTGGAAATAATGGTTAGGGTATGAAGCATGGATAGATGAGGGAAGTGATGGAATCTGTATCAGATACGTATCTGATACAGATTCGTCCAAATACGATTCAGATACATGTCACATTTGTGTTTTAGCGTATCTATTTTACATATCTTGAAAAAAGATGTCCATGAACACGCTCCTGTATTTTTTAAGTCTAACTAAAAGGAAAAAACCGATCTCACAGTGGTAAATCACCGAATGAGCGAATGAATGGCAAAGCGGTATATGCGTTGGCAAATGAAGCTTCATCTAAGGAAGAGTGGGCAATGAAAGTGAGAGGCGTGGGCGGAAGCTTCATTATGCAGTGAAAGTGAAGAAGAGTCGACGGCAGCTTCATTAGGATTTTTCAAAAATTATCACACCTCTACTATATTGGGCCTAATGGGCCACCCAAAAGTTTCAATTTTATTTTTTTAATATGAGTGCAAGATAATTATGTTTTCATTGCCGATTAAATATATAATTAAGTTTAATGATGAAGAAATTTGTGGACCCATTCCTAAAGTCTTAATATTGTTGTACATCTCCAATTAAAAAAAACAATTAGTCAATCTATTTTTTAAAAAAAAAGAAAAAGAAAAAAAAATCGTGAACCAGGTCCACGGGTTTCCATACGACCAATCAATCAGTCAATCGACATGGTGCTTTCTGGATTAAACGGTACTCGTGTACCCGGTACACGAGTTTGCCACACGACAATCGTGATTTCACTACCCTAATTTTGTAACAGTTTCAACAAACACCTATTTTTAAAAATACTTTCAATCCTACCGTATTTTTGTCAATATATATTAAAATAACATTATTTTTTTTTTTGAAAAAAAAATCAAAATGGGGTAATACTATAACATAGAATTTTTCTTATGAAGAAAGGATGGAGTGTAGGGTGAGAGATAGTAGGAGGGGGAAAATTATTGGGAAGGGAAGGGATGATAGGATATGGGTGTGGGGCCCAGTGCAGTGATGGGGTTTTTTGTTGGGGTGGTGATAAAGACGGGCGTGTCTGTTAGTGTGAGATTAGCTGTGCCCTTTTGGATTGGGATTGTTTGTTTATTCTAATTTCTGATGCGAACTTTTCCTTTTTTCTTTTCTTTAATATATATTTGTTTGGAAAGGGGAGTGCCGTAGGAGAATGACGGTCCAATGCCATTTTTGTTTCTTAACTCAATTCTAACTTCTCTCTCTTTCTCAACGTCAAGTCTCTTTTAAGGTTAAATTCCTTTTTTCTTCTACTTTGGGCATTCTCTTTTTAAGGTTAAATTGCTTTTAAGATATATATATCATATATATTATATATACACACGTATGTCTTCAACGTCCACATAAATAGTAAATTGACATTTTTATATCTAGATATATAAAATATAATTATAATATTAATAAGATATTATTAATATACTTGTTGATCTTTTGAGAAGACGACCTTTGAATTTGTTGGTCTGCTTGGATTGACCTCTGACTTATTGATCTGTTTGAATTAGTTTCTAGCTTGCTAATCGAGTTGGATCAGTCTTTGGTTTCTTATTGGTTTATTTGGATTGGTCCTTTGGCTTGTTGATCATCATATTCTGTGGGTATGATGGGTACACTTAATTTGAAGAAGTGGAACATGTGGATATTCTTGAAGTTAAATCGTAGAAGAATGTCCATATCTTCAAAGATTTGAGTTTCAAGAAATGGTTTAGAAGTTTTAGACTCTATAGAGTTTAGAGAGAATTCTTCCAATAATCAAAAGACTCTAAAAGGCATTTGGCACACAAGTTTAGAATCTTAACCTTGAGAATGTTGGATATGGTTAGAAGGTTTTGGATAGTCTGGGTTTAAGAAAACCGTATTTGGAGTGCATGTTTTGGAAGTTTGAGTTAAAGAAACCTGTGTATGGAGTGCAGACTTAAGTAATTTAGGAATAAAACGCAAATTTATAAATTTTTAATTTATGAAATATTTTTTTTGTATTTAATCATTGGTTAGATTTTAGATTAGTTTAAATTTGTCATTTTAATTATTTTAATATAGTTAAGTTTAAAATTAAAAAAAATATTTGGAATAATATTTTTTTTCTTACAAAAATTTGAAATAGAGTATTTTTTGACTAAAAATTATATTTTATTTAATCTATTGTTTTAATAATTTAATATTTTAATTTTACTTGATTTTAAAATAAAATTTTATAGACTTTTGTCACTTTAACTAATTGAAAAATGATCAATTTTTTTTCACCATAATACCTTAACTTAAAATTGTAATAAACTAGTATTTTAATATTAAATTCAATGGTTGAAAACTATATTTTTTTTTATCAAATTACATTTTGAGGGGAAAAAAATAAAAAATAAAAAATTTTGAGTTTTAGTTTTTACTTAGTCTCTAAGTTGTTTCAAACAATTTAAACCTTTAGGTTTAGAAAATGATTCTAAATCTTCAACCTAGTTAAATTGGCCAACAAAAAAAAATGAAAATGTTATTAAATTAAATTATGACTTTCTACACATATAACCTAAATAAATATACCTATACAATTGCAGTCTAATAACATATTTGGAATGACTTAGAAAAAAATATTTTTCAAAAATTTATTTTTATTTAAACACTTTTGATAAAAACTCGTTAAAATAAAAAACACACATGTATTGCAATTCTTTCTTAAAAGTGTTTTTATATATAAATTTGTCTAGTTTTGTTACATACCTTTTTCAAGGCGGGTCGGTTCGTCAGGGTTGATGGGGGTAACCCATGAGTTTGAATAGTGTTTAAAAAGGATCATGGCTCAAACAAGGGTTGGGTTTAAGATACCTAATCTATCCAATCTCAACCCTTGAAACAAACATGTCTGAAGGTTTTTACCGCTGAAATTGATCACTTTTTTATAACAAATATGTGAGATAGGAGAATTGAACCTCTGATTTTGAAAACGATAGTAAAAACACTATATCAATTGAAATATACTTATTTTGGGTGTGGAGTTAATAACTTTATTCCCTTCTACCTATTATATGCATATAATCACATGGTTTATAACTCGAATATTAACCAATTTTGTGCTCTTGCATATGATTTTATAGAATTGGGATTCGTTTAATTATTGTTCTTATCTTGTAGTATATGTTAGTTCTAAACATGTGCAAATTGAAATAATAGGATCGAGAATATTCTGATGAGATTCATTACCAACCCAAAAAGAATAACTCAAATAATCTATTAGATTGTTCTTATTTAATGAATTACGACATAATTAATTAAAATATGAACTCATACAAATAATCTATTAGATTGTTTTTATTTAATGAATTATGGCATAATTAAAACATGAACTCTCTATTATTAATACTTGATGCCAATGTCATCATCTATAACAAATCATGTAATTTTAATTTGTCATTATCCAATATAAATTAACTTTGAATACGTGGAATCTTTATTATCCTTTCTAGAATATGTTATTGGAGTGGTAATTGATATATCGAATCAACTATATTTGGATTTATTAGGCTAATTATTAAGACCCTCTTAAATAATCATTTTATTTTTTCGTTAATTTTCTTTTCAAACATCATATTTTTTTTTAAATATTTAGATTTTTAATTAAATTTATGAAACAAAAAAAATATTTTAAGAATTAAACTTTGTAATTTCCAAAATTTGACTTGAATATAAAAAATATGGATAAAAAATAGATAAGAAAAATACATAAACTACTTAATAAAAATAGTATTTATGAAGCTTAATTAAAAAAAATTAAACGGGATCTATATTAATTATTTATAAATTTAAAGCATGATTTAAATAGAAAATATTTATGAAAGTTTTATGCCAATGTTAGGCATATTACCATGTAATGTGACATAAATCAGCAAATGAAAAATTAGATTCGATTGAAATAAAGTCTCGTTTCATTTTTATTTTTTTTTAAAATTGAGTTTACTAATCGATTTACTTTTTTTTTTCATTTATCATTTATTTAGAATTTCAATACTTTATATTGATTCTTCAATATCAATTTGAAAATTAAGGTTTAGAAAAATCAATTTTCAAATGGATAAAATCTTTATTATCTTCTTTATGTGAAGCAGCTGCATCGACAAAGAATAGGAATTAAAATATAAATAGACTTACCATCTTTCCACGAGTAAATAAAAAATATTCAATTTCTTTCTTACATTTTTATATTTAACTATTGTTTCTTTTTTGTTGAATGATTTGACTCGTGTTCTACTAAAAAAAATTAAGTCCAATATAAACATATTTTTGTTGACGTAAAATATATAATTTCGATCAAGAAGTTAAGATTCAAACCTCTCAACCTATTTAAAGTTAAAATTTAATTATTAATCATTTAAGGAGAAAAGTACATTTAACTACTCTTTATACATGTGCTCCAAAGATTTATCCACATAGGCATGATGTCAAGTTGCTGTTCACTAGTGCTAAAAAAATCTGTTCAATAGTTCATTAACAATTAATGACAACAACAAAAATGATGAATAAAACCCAAATATTTTATGTATTAAAGAATAAAATAGAATAAATATGCATTTCACATAATTTAAAATCGGTTAAATTACCATTTTTAATTTATAAATTTTTAATTTTGTGTTTATTAAATATTTAATGTATTTCATAAAAAAAAAAATCGACCATAAAATTGAATTTGTTATAGTTTCTTAAACTTCCGGTTTCATATTTAAAAATATTTGAATACTAAAAAGTGTCGACTTCTATAGTATTTAATTTAAGTATTAAAAGTAAAAGTTTAGGATTTTGGTAGGGTACACACAATTAAATTGAAGATCTTTTTAGATGTTTTCTAAAATTTAGAGATCTATAAAATACAAAAAAAAAAAAAAAGTTACTTATTTAACATATTTTAATGTAAAAACTAATTTGAGGCGAAACTTAAATTTTTAAAGGGTGTTTGGGGTAAGAAGTAGAATAGTGAATTTCAAGAAGTTATAAAGTCTAGAGGGTCGTGAATTCTTGAGACTCTTATAGTGTAAAGAGTTGATAATGTATAAAATTGGTGTAGTGGGATCCACAAGTTCCTTGGGTCAAACACAAAACACGTCCTTAAAGGGCTAAACTTGTAATTTAACACTCAACTATTTTTTTTTTAAAAAAAAAAGTTTAGAAAAAGTTTCTTTAGGCTCGACTCGAACCAAGCCGAGGGCAAGCAGGTGGTATGGGTCGACTCGCACCACATTTCCTTCTTGGGCCTTCTTTAACTCTTGTTGTCCTTTCTTGGGGCCATTTCATATTGGAACATCCATTTTGTCCTCGGGTCTATGTCCAAATTTGTCTATAACAAACAATATCCAAAATTTTCAATCTATGTCTAAAAATATTTGAATGAGAAAAAGTGTCAAATGTTGAAATTAAAAGTTAAGTGAAATGTTAAAACTAAAAATTTAGTAGCCAAAACGAAAGTAAATTTTAGGGGCTAAACTTGTAATTCAGTCTTTTAATTTTTTTTTAAAAAAAAATCTTAAAAAACCTATTGAAGAAGGCACAAGAAGGACCAAAAGAGAGGAAATTTATTTTTGAGGGGAAAAAAAGTTGTAATATTTGATAGAGATTCCACAAGAAACCAACACCAATAATTGAAAAATGTGAGCAAATCTCAACCCATAAAAAATTGGACAAATTTGTATTTTGAATTGAAAATGAAAGGCTCAGCAAAAGGAACCAAGCCCCTCTCTCTAATTACTTTCTTTCTCACCAGTTACCATTTTGGACACCAAAAATCATTTTCATAAAGTTTATCAATTTGTATATTTGTATAATACTATACAATATGGACAAATTACGATTGAAATTATTTCATCCCATTTTTATAAACAAGATAATCTGTTCAATCATTTTTTTCTTTGTTACTAATAAAAAAAATTGTATTTTATAGTTTCAAGATAAGAAAGAATCATTCTCATTGATTTCTGGAAAGTGGAATATTTTTAAAAAAAGAACAACCATAGTAATTACTAATTAATTGGGGCTTTTGACAATTCTAAATTGTATGATGAAATCAATAAAATCAATTTTTTTTTTTTTTAATTTTTTTTTAAAGAGATTAGGAATAACCAATATAGTTACAAATAAAACAATATTTGTAGGCCTAATCGTTAAAAATTGAAGATAAAAATTAAAATAGTTAGCCAACATCACTTTAATTTTTAAGGTTTAAATTTTATTTTGAGCCTTAAACTTTTAATCTGGTTTTATTTTAGTTCCTAATTTTAAAAAATGTCTATTTTAGTCCTTCAAATTTTTAAAAATATGTTTATTTTGGTATTTACTATTAAAATTATGGTAACTTTCTAAAGATGAAATCTATTTATGGATAAAATTGCATCTATCCTGAATTGAACAAGATGGAAGTGAAGTAAAATATCAACAACAAACGTGTCAAAATAGTAAATAGCCAAAATCTTGGATGCAAAATGACTTTTGAAATCTCCCATAGAAAATCGTTTTACTATCTAATTCAAAATTGAAACCCTAGACTTTTTAGTATGACTAACTTATTTGGCAGCCTAATCATTTAAAAATACAAGTCATTTCACCGTTATATTCATGAGTTAACAAAAATTTAATAGTAGAACCAAAGTAAGCACTTTTTGAGAATTTAGGGATTAGAATTAATATTTTTTAAAGTTTAGAAACCAAAATAGAACAAGATTCAAACCTAAAAAAATAAACAAATAATAGAGAATGAGAAATTTTGTAGGAGTTTCCAAATATAGAAAAATGAGTCAATTTATTTACAATTATGGTAAAATATCACTTTCTACCGGTGATAGATTTTGATAGCTTATTATCATCTATCACTGTCTACGAGTGATAGATATTAATAACTTATAGTGACATTTGTTATATTTAAATATATTTCTAATAGTTTTGTCATTTAAATAATAATTTTTTTAATATTTAAGTGGAAAAAAAATTGAAAATTGATACCCAAGCAATTTGGTCCTAAAAAGCCCAATATTCATTTGCTTAATTTTTTTAGGAGTTAAATTCTGAAATTGGCATTTAATTTTTTACATCGTGTTTATTTAATTTTTATACTTCAATAATTAATATCATACTAATTTGTGACAGGTGGGTAAATAATAAAATGTGCTTATGAAAATATACTATAAACCTAACTTTATTTTGATCACCTATTAATGTTTAAACTAACTCGAAATTGATTTGTCACATACACGTTGAACTCACGCAATTAAGAGTTGAATATGACAATTTAGAAATTGAATAAAAACAAATGTTTAAAGTTAAAAATATATTCGACAATTGAACATTGATTTTTTTAAGTGGATTTAAAATTAGTATATATGGCTAAATTAAATGCACTAATGTTGACTATTTAAATATTACGATTTGAACAACAAGATAATATTAATTTAAAAAGCACAAAATTTGGTTAGATATATTTTTCAAGTAGCTTGACATTTTTTTTCGAAGTAGCTTTCTAGCTTTCTGAAAAAACTAATTACATGACAAAGACCATATAAATTAAATGTTTGGTATAAATAGTACATCAAGTTGAGTAGTAAATGACATAACGTTCGTCCCTAAAGGTCAAGGTTCAATTTCCACTTCGTAATTATTGTACTAAAGAAAATAAAATATAAATTATAACGATATTTTGATACCTTAGAAGGAATTGCGAATTACCCTCTATTTTTTTTAATTACAGAGATAGTTTTGAAACATTTAATAAAAATTTAAGGGTAATAATACAACATTTAAAAGAATAGATGTATTTTTTAAATAAATAGAAAAATTCAACGATATATTTTGTAGTTTAATCATAGTTTTACATTTCAGCCGAAATCTTGAAATTTCAATCAAAATTTTGAGGCTCAAAATCTTGGTAGAGGAAAAATTTTGATTTTCTCCAAATTTCTCAAAATTTCCATCGAATTTCGAGTTTTTAAAAAAGGAATTAGCTATGTTAGTTTAATGAAAGTTTTTCCTTTTTTACCTTAAAAAAAATTATTTTAAGAAACAACATATTTTCTTTCAAATATTTTTCATTGAGTTTTCACATAATTTCACCTCAAACTCAAATTTGACGTGAATTCCCTAATATTTCTCTTATCTTCTCTCAAAACTCTATCTACTTCCAAAGTTTTCTTTTTTTCTTTATTTTCCATTATGTCATGTTATGTTTAATGCTATGCTTTTTACATTTCTCTTATATTTAATGTTATAATTTTTCTATCCTTATTATATTATGTTATGTTAGCTCAATGCTATTATTTTCATTTTTTTGTATCCATTTCATTTTATAATAATTGTTTATATGCAAATATTTCACGTTTTTTAATTTGTAATTAATTTTTATTATTTGATATTTATTTGTAATTATTTTTTCCTTTCTGTTTTAAATTTCTACTATTGCATCAACATTTACCTAAATATTTTATAATATACATCTAAACGTTGTCATATTTTATAAAAATAATGATTAAAAGTGGTTAATTATAGTTTAATTCAATCACAATCCAAGTTTTATTAACTAATTATAACAATTTTTATCGATTTCCATAGAATTTCGCAAAATTTTCATCTATATTTTTATAAAATTGGAACATCGATATTTTCATCAATATCAATATTTGGAAGCTTGAGTTTAACCAATACTTTGTGGTGTTGGATTATAGTTAAAATCTATTTTTGGAAATTTTAGGATATTTAAACTTACTGTTAAATGTATTTGAATCAATGATTCAGTTTAAGATATTTTTTTGGGAGACCCAATGACGGTTTCTTTTTATTTATTCCAACTGCTATAAATATATATTCTTACAGTATTAAAAACTTGAAACATATATTTTTTTAATAAAAATAAATTTCATGTCAGTTTTTACCGATGTAAAAAAAAATTCAAATAAAATTATTATTATTATTATAATTATTTAATACCACTAATTCTAAAAATATCATGTAAATTACGATCCAGCTAAATTAACCTTGGTTTAAAAAAATCCAACTATTGAATTTAAAAATTCAGGGACTCACATACAATTTAAATCAAATTTGAATAACCAAAAAGTGTAATTTTTTAATTTTCAATAATTCCAACAACTAATTGCTAAAAACATTTGATGGTCAAAAGAAAGCAACAGGGGTATTTCGGTCCAATAGGCATCAATTTGAGAGAGGAAAATCCAAATGGAATATACCATCTTAAAAACCGAGAAAAGGGCATAATAGTAATTTCAAAAACGAAAAACAGTGATCCTCATCGGCTATTAAGAATCGCCTTCAATTTCCATTTCCATGAGAAGAAAAAAAAGATAGAGAAAACAGAGAAGGAAAAGGAGGAAGAAAAAAGAAAAAAAAACAAAACAAAACAGGAGGAGCACAAAGAAGCAAACCCTGTTCATTGAAGAATCCTGAAAACTAGGCTTCAAATTTCTTTGAGAGAATAGAGAAATCGAGATTTCAAGAGCTTGAAGAATACCCCACAATCCCAAAATTTTCTTTAATCGTTTCTAAGAAGGTTTGCCTGTGTTTCTTCACAATGCTTTTCTCTCAAGTCAATATGTTTTCTTCATTTCTAATCTTCTTCCTCTTCCAATTTTCTCAAATATCTCTTGTTCTACGTGTAAGCTTTTGATTCTCTTGAGTTCTTCCTTTTAAGTTCCATGGGTGTTCCTGTTGTTCTGTTTATCGAATTTCGAAACGTCAGAGTTTCATTTTTTTTTGTGTTTCTTGTGAAAGGTGTGGAGAATACGAATTTGAACGATGGTTTTGGTGGAATTTTTGAACGATTTCTGTAGCTTTTATATCTGGGTTTTTGGTTTATTTGAAGTTGGGATTGTGTTTTTTCGATTTTTCATGAAGTTGATTGAGTTTGGGTTTGAAGTTGTTGTGTATTTGAGAATCAGGTTTGTGGAAACCACACGATGTTGAGAAATTAGTTTCTGAATTTGATTTTCGTAAGAACTTCGCGGGTTCGTTTTGAGAGGTTGAAATCTGAAGCTCTTAACCTAAATCCACGTTTGACTAGAGGCTTGTTTGAATTAGAATTCTCTGATTTCGTGTTCTTGTTTAACTCTTGCCTAATATAACATTCTGTAAATTATTTCTGCAGATTGCACTGGTAGAGGAAATTAGTATTGTTCTTCGTTCTCATTCTGATTACCTTAACAGTTAGTAATGGGGTCATTATCAGAATCAGAACGTGAAGTAAATCACAGGAAGCCATATGGTATAAGATTTTTCGAGTGGATAAGGAAAAAGCCTCTTTCCTATAAGGCACATCAAGCCATTGTTCTACTTGTGACATTCTTGGCGTATGCTAACTACCACGCCTCTCGAAAAACTACGAGCATTATTAAGAGTGCTCTCGATCCCTTATCTCCTGATGTAGGCTTGAAGTTCAATCTATGGAGAACGAGTCGGTCAAGTACACCAGTTGAGAGAACCAATCGATGGTCGCTCTCGAGTGGTGGTTGGGCTCCATTTGATGCAGCAGAAGGGACATCTTTACTTGGTGAGCTTGATTTGGCTTTCCTAGGGATTTATGCTGGGGGCATGTACTTCTCTGGCCAATTGGGAGATAGAACGGATTTGAGGATATTTTTAACTTTAGGAATGTTGGGAACTGGTCTGTTTACTTCGCTTTTTGGATTAGGATATTGGGCAAACATCCATGTCTTCTCTTACTATTTGATAGTTCAAATGCTTGCTGGCCTATTTCAATCAACTGGTTGGCCTTCCGTTGTTGCGGTGGTCGGTAATTGGTTTGGAAAGAGCAAGAGAGGACTAATAATGGGTATTTGGAATGCTCACACATCTGTTGGCAACATTTCTGGCTCTCTGGTTGCATCTGCCTTGTTGAGCTATGGTTGGGGTTGGTCAATGGTTGTCCCTGGTCTGATCATTGCGTTCTCGGGTTTGGTAGTCTTTCTGTTTCTTCCCGTGAATCCTGAGTCTGTTGGAATTGATAAAGCAGGAGATGACTTGAGCTCTCCCAGGAAAGCTGGGGAGGGAACTAGAGAACCTCTATTGAAATCAGAATCGGAGATCGAGAAGGCAGTCGGTTTTATGGAAGCATGGAGAATTCCTGGTGTGGCACCTTTTGCATTTTGCCTCTTCTTTGCAAAATTGGTGGCTTATACATTCCTTTACTGGCTCCCTTTCTACATTAGCCACACAGGTGAGCTACATTTCTGTTTCTTGTTTGCTTATGAAATCTATAACAATGAAAGCTAAGAGTTTTATTATTGGTTTATGGAATATATTAGGCAGAATTTGCCATTAGAATGTTCTTGTTTGATTCATTATCTTTCATTCTTCTGTTTGGAATTACAAGTATTGCTGTCTTACTCACACATTACTACGACAAACCTAATTTGTGGTTGATGTTCTTGCAGTGATTGATGGGAAATATTTGTCAAGTACCACAGCTGGAAACCTTTCGACATTGTTCGATATTGGAGGGGTAATAGGAGGAATTCTAGCTGGTCATATTTCTGATCGCTTAGGTGCTAGAGCCATAACAGCTGCAAGTTTCATGTACTGTGCCATTCCTGCCCTGTACTGCTACCGAAACTACGGTCACATCTCCATAACTATGAATGTAGCTCTCATGTTCATCACTGGCATGTTTGTCAATGGACCATATGCTCTAATAACAACGGCCGTCTCTGCCGATTTGGGAACCCACAGTTCATTGCACGGGAATTCTCGTGCGCTTGCTACAGTGACAGCGATTATTGATGGGACTGGCTCGGTTGGGGCTGCGATTGGACCCTTGTTAACGGGATATTTATCAGCTAAAAGCTGGAGTTCAGTGTTCGTAATGCTGATGGTCTCAGCTTTAATAGCAGGGCTGTTTTTGACAAGGCTTGTTATAGCTGAGGTGACTGCAAAGATCGAGGAGTCAAGTTCAAGAGGAAGGATTACATCCCGGAGTCCGGTACTCGAAGTGTGAACTTATGTGACGGCAACAACAACAATAATTCTAGGTCCCATTGTATTTAGCCCGTGTTTGGTTCATAAGAAGGTTTGAACATTGCATCAGAACTGTGGTTGTTACTGAATTTTCCCTTCAATTTTCGGAGGGGCTCGGGGGAGAAGAAGAACTCCTCCAAAGTGTGATTCATTCATCCAAGGAGAGGATTTTGTTACACCTTCTCCATGAATGATGTGTTGTTGAATGTGGTTGAAGAAAGTAAGACTGGTATTGTTGTACAGTGTTTGCATTATTTGTGGTAGGAAGGTGAAGGCTGATCCTGAAAAACCAACAAGAATTTAGCATGTAAAAATCTTATGTAGTAGTACACTTCTCATGGTATGAATTTATATTAAATGAAAAAGAAAAGCTACAACAGAGGAGAAACAAAACTCTTACACTATCTTTATTTCTCTCTATTTTCTTTTATAAGTTCCATTTTCTTCTTTAATGCATTGTTTTCCTTTTCCTTCTTGTCTTTTTTCTTCTTACATTGAAGAGAGTGCCAAAATGTGCACACCTTAACTATAGGTACTTTACTATAAGCCTCAAAGTAAAATCACGTAATGTAAAAAAAAAATGTTGAAGAAAAGAATGATTTATATTTAGGTCATGTTTATCAAATTGTAATAAAAATTGGTGTAATCGTAATGGAATTACATTGATGAATCAATTGTAATGAATTTGAATTCCAAATATAATTGGATTGTTTCTAATCGTGGTTACTTATAATTGTGAATTTTGATACATTTGCTGTTGCTGTTATAAACAACATCAAAGGTAATCAAATGAGGTTCACTTTTTAAATTATCATTGATTTATTACCTTTGAATTGGGGTAAACGTGGCCTTAATGTAATAAAAAGACTTGTAAAATTGGGATAAGTTTTTTTAAGCTTCGTTTAATTAGTTTTGACAAAATATCTTGATCTCTAATTGTATATGTTGAACTAAAAAAATCTTTTTGCTACATTTTTTTGTTGGTACATTATTGGTTAAAATAAATTTTCGACTTTAAACTTCTACGAAAGTAACAACTTAGTTTTTAAATATTAGTTTGTAACATTCTAGTTTGTGAACTTTTCGATAAGTATTGATTTTATTTCTGTATTTTACAATTTATAATGGTTTAGTCTAATCACAAAAGACGCTATTTAAGATTTAATGAAATTTCCTACACAAGTAAATTAATAAACTGATTGAAAGTTAAGTTTGATTATAAACTATAAAAACTAAGTTGTTGCAATAGGAATTATCGTTACAAATTTTGAAGTATAGGACTACGTCGTATATATTAAAAGTTAAATAACTATGACTCCATTTGATAACCATTTGGTTTTTAGTTTTTAGTTTTGGAAAATTAAGTCTATAAACATTATTTTCATCACCAAATTTCTACTTTTGTTATCTACTATTTATCAAGGGTTTAAAAAACCAAGCAAAAATCTGAAAACTAAAAAAAGTAGTCTTTAAAAATTTGTTTTTATTTTTGGAATTTGGCTAAACATTTAACTATTATATTTGAGAAATATGTAAATTATGATAAGAAATGAGGAGAAAATTTAGACAAAAAGTGATTTTTACCAATATTATTTTCATATGAGTTAGTTTTCATAAGAGCAAGCAATTTTGAGTTTGAAAAAAATTAGGGATTATTATAGATTCAATCCCTTTTCAAAACTTATTTTCATAAATGTCCAAACTTTTTTATATTTTTGTATATAAGAATTAATAGATTTTTTGGACTAAAATATCCTTGAGTGTAGTAGGCGGCGGAAAAGAATGTGGCATTGGAAAAAAATTTCCATATTTACAAACACCCTTAATGTAGGAGAGAGAAAATACATTTATTTATTGAGATTTTACTCCTTTTGTTTAATTGGAGAGATAAAATGTATTTAATAAAATTTTATTTTCTATTTTCGTTGATTTCATATATCAACTTATTGATTTATTGTGCGGATTCATGCTATTTTAAATATACCTAACCAATATATGAAATTTATCACAATATATAAATCACATATTAACTTAATGTTCGACATAAATCACATTCACATCACAATATATATATCATATGTATCATTTAGTGAGTAAAAAACTCAACAAATCAAAATGTGTATATGTCATAATACATGAAATTTAAATAATAATCTCATTTATATCAAATAAACGAACACATATATCATAATATATATTAAATTAATTTGGCCCTAAACTTATCGTAACTTTTGAAGAAAGCTAGGTATTAACGTTAATGAAATATAGGTCCTTATTATTGCTTGTGGAAACAAAACAAACCTATTTAATTAAATCGTAAAATATAGTGTTGATAAATTCCAAACATTATGAACAAAATTATATATTTAGTGGAAGTAACCGACTTAGGTTATGACTTTAAAAAAATATTATTCTAATAATAATATCTTCTAAACCTATCCCAATCTTGAACGAAAAGCCACACCAGCTGGAACATGAAATACATCAATTGCAATGTACTAAATAAAGAAAGAAATAACGAATAAGACTTGTATTATTTTTTTAGCTTACCTTTAGTTATCTTGATTCCTTTACTATTTTTAATTATTGAATGCGTAGGATAATGACAAGCGTTTGAAATTATGTATGTGGAAAATATCACTAAACTTTAGTATGTCAAATTAGTTAAAATCAATCATTACCTTTTCTCCTTATAATTATAGATGGTTTGGGTAAGACAATAAATCAATCTAAATACGGCTTAATTATTAAAAGCGAGTATAAGTCAATTGGCATATTTAGCAATCAAGCTCTAATATCTTTTTGTAGGAGAAGAACTATATCTAACTAATAAATTTACTGAAAATGTAATATCTCATCTTGTATTATTAGTAAGATACATAAGTGCACCAATTGCACTAAGATATGGTACTTTAAGACCAATAAATTCTTCATTATCGTCTCGAGGTAAAAATATATCTTTCTTTATATCCAATGAACAGACTTCCATTAGAATATTTAATGGATGTGTTTTATCCATATAAAATCTTTTGAAAATTTTTCCTGTATAAGTTGACTGATGAATAAATATTCCATATGCTAAATGCTCAATTTGCAAACCAAGACAAAATTTTGTTTTGAGATCTTTCATCTCAATTCTTTTTTAAGATATACTATTGTTTTTGAAAGCTCTTCAAGAGTTCTAATTATATTCAAGTCATCAACATATATAGTTATAATAACAAATCCTGATTGTGATTTCTTTATAAAAACACACGGACATATTGGATTATTTTGATATTTTTTTTCCAATAAGTATCCACTCAGGAGATTGTACCACATCCGTCTTAATTGTTTCAATCCATATAGTGATCTTTATAACATTTTTATTACAATTCTTAGAAATTTGATGTATATGTTTCAGGTACCTTAAATCTTTATGAGATTCTTATATAAATATCATTATCAAAAGATCCGTATAAATATGCTGCGACTACATCCATAAGATGCATATCTAGACTTTCATAGACTTTCATACACAGTCAAATCAATTAAATATCTTAGTGTAATTGCATCTACCGCCGGAGAATATGCCTCCTCATAATCAATACCAAGTTTTTGTGAAAAACTTTGTATAACTAGTCTTGCTTTGTATCTTGTGATCTCATTATTTTCATTTATTTTTCTCACAAATACCCATTTGTATCCCATCGATTTGACACCTTCTGGTGTTCAGACTACTCGTCCAAAAATCTATCGTTTTGAAAGTGAATTTAATTCTGCTTCAATTGCTTCTTTCCACTGAAGCCAATCTTTTTTATGTCGACATTCTTTAACAAATTTTGGTTCAACATCCTCATTTTCAGATATAATATCAAGAGCAATATTATACGCTATAATGTTGTTAATAACTACATTAGTTTAATTCCATCTTTTTCGACATAGTTTATTGAAATCTTATTATTATCTTTAGGTATTTCACCTTTCTCACTAGTCATGTTGAGGATTTCTTCATGGGTATTTACGTCCTCAACAAAGTCTTTTTTACTATTAATTATTCTTCGTTTTTGGGGATTTTAATCTTTGGAATCTACTGGTCTACCACGCTTCTAGCGTGTTTTAGACTCATTAGTGACAACTTATTGTGTTGGGATATCAATTTTTTATGGAACATTTGCAGTTGGTATATGTGACTTAGTTACTTTTCTTGCATCTATAAATGCATCTGGTAATTGATTTGCTATATTCTACAAATGAATTATTTTTTGAACTTCAAGTTCACATTGATATGTACGAGGATCTAAATGAGATAATAACGATGCATCCCATATAATTCCTTTTTCCAACTTCTTAACCTCCTTTGAGGACCCATCTTAGTGCATTGTAGTGGAGTAATTGGAACATATACTGTGCATTCAAAAAAACTCATATGGGAAATATTTGGCTCATGATCATAAACTAATTGTAATGGTGAGTACTTATGATAAACTACTGGCTTAATGCGTACAAGTGATGTTGCATGCAAAATAGCATGTCCCCATACAGATGAAGAAAACTTAGCTCTCATAAGTAATGGTCTTGCAATTAATTGCAAACGTTTTATAAATGATTCTGTTAAACTATTTTGTATATGAACATGAGCTATATGATGTTCGACTCTTATCCCAATTGACATACAATAATTATCAAAAGCCTGGGATGTAAATGTTGGGTTGTATGTCCTAAAACTCTCAGTTTGTAAATTTAAACATATTCTATTTGAAATAAAGATATTATTGACCGTTTATTCAATAAAATTTTTATTGAATATGTAAATTACACTTGTAAAAACTAAATCTAATAAACTAAGATCCATGGCTATTACATGAGTGCTTGGACTTTGTGTGGTGACATAAAGATGGATCAAGTTCGAGTAAATAGCCAAAACAGTCTATAGTATACGAATAAGGTTGGGTACCTTATTCTGGTAACATTATTGGATGCGACCCACTTTGTATTTAGTATAAACGATGTGATTCTGAATCTTCATGTGGAGACATGCGAGTGGAGGCATTCTATGCAATGAGTTTGTGTTAAGATTGGACCAAGAAACAAGTCACTCTTACTTTATAATATTGTTTACTGTTTAAGACTTACTATTTCAAAGCGATGACCTAGGTAACTCGACCTTAATCCTGAGCTAACTATGAATACCTGTTTATTCAAGATTATCCTTAGATTTGCATAAGTGAGGGTTGGCTCAACAGCGTCGCCTCAATAAGCCTCCAATTTCAAGAATAAGATCGAGTAGATAGCTGGGGACATAGGGTGCAAGAAGGAATTCCCTCCTACTCGCTTTTAGGGATAGTAGAGAGGTTATTCTTTTAAGTACTAATTCCAGGTTTTGAACAAGGGCCCCATCCTCTCATTGGCCCAAGAGGGACTCAGTTTAGGGATTGGATCACGAACCAATTGTTCATTAGAGGATTAGTAGGACTTAAGGAGTAACATGAAATCTCGAGGGTAAAACAACATTTCACCCAACCGTTGTTACGAACAACCTATGAAGGGTCGACTTACCGATTAGATTAAATCAAGTAGACAGAAATATATCTACAGTGAGAAGTGTGCAACTATTGGGCTTTAGTGAAATGACCCGGTAGTTAAGGAATGTTGATTGATTCAGTTTAAAGAGTTTAGCCAATTAATCTCGAATTATTGGAGCCTATGATCTGTAGGTCCATTAGGTCCACATATATCACCATGTATTTGTTCTAAAAATGCAGGTGATTCAGTTCCCACTTTAATTGGTGATAGTCTAATTATTAATTTGTCTTGAGAGTGAGAATCACATGATAATTCATTAGATTGAAGAATCTTCTGGCTCTTCAATGGGTGTCCACTTGAATTCTCAATAATTTTTTTTTGCCATTATAGACCCTAGATGACCCAATCTATCAGGCCAAAAAGCAAATATATCTGGATACATGAACTTCAGGTTCATTGTTGCTTATGTTTCAATTACTCGTATATGAGTATAATACAATTCATAAGATAAAGCAAACAACTTTTTCAATATACGTTTTTCATTTTGAGACAGTAGAGATAATATATAGATATTTCACATTATTCTTACTATCAGTTTCAATAGGATAACCATTGCAATGTATATCTTTAAAACTTAGAAGATTTCTATTTGATTGACTAGAGAACAATGCATTATCTATTGTGAATTTTATTCCTCTAACAAAATAATATTTGCTTTCCAAAACCTTCGACCAAGTTTGTAGTTGCACTATTAGTTTCAATATGATAACTATTGCAATGTATATCTTTAAAACTTAGAAGATTTCTCTTTGTTGACTAGAGAACAATGCATTGTCAATTGTGAATTTTGTTCCTCTAGGAAAAATAATATTTGCTTTCCAAAACCATCAATCAAGTTTGTAGAACCTGATATCGTATTTACTTTTGTTTTCAGCATTGTCAATTTTAAAAAGTATTATTTGTTTGTAAGTATTGTGTGTGTAGTTGCTCTATCTGATAGACATAGATATTTTTTGTTTATTTTTTAATCACTCAACATATGAAAATGATTCATGTTTCTTCATTAAAAGAAAATAATTACAATAAGAAAAACAACACTTAAAATATACAAAAACTACTAAAATTAGATATTCTTAAAATCAAAAGAAATACTTGAAGTTCCATCAGCTGTGCCAATATTCTCTTCTGGAGATTTAAAGAAGTACGCCACATCCAAATTTTTCATATGGGATAGGTCAAATATGTCATTATCCTGATATGTAAAATTTGTTTTCACATTTTTCTCTTTTTCCTCCAGGGAGGTTTGATAGAGGTTAACTAAGTGTTTTGACGTACGACAGGTACGTGACCAGTGTCCAATCATTCCGTTTTGAAAACATTTATTTTCAACACTCTTTAAACTCTTATCTTATGGAGCTTTTCCTTTGTGATCATCATTTTGGATGGTTCTTTTGAAATTTGAATGATTAGAACGACTACCACGAAAATAATAATTATTTCTTCCTCTGCCATGGTCATGACCTCGGCCACGACCACGACCACGACCATGACCACGACCTCGAGCATGATTATTAACATTTACAACATTCACTTCAAGGAATAGTGTTGGTAGGTCGAGATTCATGGTTCTTTATCAATAACTCGTTATTTTGTTCGACCACGGGAAGATATGAAATTAGTTCAGAATATTGTTTAAACCTTTCTCTCGATATTGCTACTACAGGAGCATATTCGAGACATGAAATGTAGAAAATGTCTTTTCTAATATATCAACATCAATAATTTTCTTTCCACATAACAACAACTTTGAATTGATTTTAAATAATGTGGAATTGTAATTACTTACTAATTTAAATAATTTAAAATCTTGTAGCCTTAAATACATCCACTCATGACGAACTTTCGGAAGAATAACTGGTTTTTTATGATCATACCTTTCAAATTTTTTCATAAGATACGAGTATCTTTTATTGTAAGATACTCATTTTTTAATCCTTCATGGAGATGATGATGAAGCAAAATCATAGCTTTTGCTCTGTCCTGATTGGATGTCATATTGCCTTATTTAATTATTTCTCCCAAGTTCATAGTACCCAGGTGAATTCAAGCATCAAACACCCATGACAAATAATTATTGTCATTATTGTCAAGGACTGCGAATTCTAATTTTGTAAGGCTTGTCATGTTAACATTATCATAAAATATTATATTTATACTAGAAATTTAATATGTACTAAATATGCAAAATAACTTTTAATTTATTAATTATAATAAAAAGAAAAAAAACAACCTAGCTTTAGGAACTACCTTCAGCGATGGAAGCAACAGTAGCTCATGCTGATAACGTGTTGTGAAATTGAGGAGTACAATGGATGTGGAGAAAATATAATATAATAATATATAAATACAATAATAAATAAATAAATATACTAATAAAATAAAATAACTAAAATAAAAAAAATTTAATAATATGAAAATTTAGTGAAAATTTGAAGTGGATTTCTCACCGATGTATGTGATTTTAAGATCAACCAAATGCCACTAGGAAAAATGACAAGTAGGATGTGGTCATACATGTACACAAAGCATGAATAATTATGAGGCACATAGACAACATGAAGATTTACACATGACTTTTAGGATACTAAGCAAATGACATATATTTATTTTTATAATATTTATAATAAAATTAAAATTGTAACATCTTTTTCTACATTTAAATTTATAAAAATCTATATTATCTACAATGGACTTAGCCAAAGAAACCTTTAATTTATGCTTTGCTCGTTTTAGTTGATTGTTATTAAAATGTATTATGATAACTGATTTTTTTTTTTTAAATAATTTTTTTTAATAAATAATGATAAAAATAGGGTTGGAGGGAAAGTATTCCAAAAAATATGTGTTTAAATCGTGTATCGGGTACACGATAAAGGTGTAATCATGTACCCGGTACACAATAAGCCCTAAATCGTGTACCGAGTACACGAGTACTTGGCCACCTGGCACGCCCAGTCTGGCATGGCAGTCATGCAGGTTTGACTGAGAGAATTATGTACCGGGTACACGACTTCCTCGCATTAAAAACTCCGCCCATCCCTTTTTCTTCCTCACCGAAACCGACACTTCTTCTTCCTCCTCACTGAAACCGTTTGCATTGTTTTTGCATGAGCGATTTCTTCCTCTCACCGATTTTTGCTTTCGATTTCCTCTTCTATTTTGCTTTCTACTTTCCAAAATTTCGTTGATTTTCCTCATCGAGGCCTCCATTTCACCGAAATCTTCCAAAATTTCGATTTTGCTCTCATTGTAGCGGTCGTGTTGCTCGATTTTCATACCTTTTTGGCTACTGATTTTTGCTCTTTCTGTGGTATATTTCTTTCTCTAGTTGTTTTTCAATATATTTTAAACTTAGAAATATATGTATGATTTTGGAATTCTTTCTCTAGTTTATGTATATTTTTGGGCTGATATGTATTTATATGTATGTTTTTGCATGTTTTTGGGTTGAGTTTATGTATGTATGTTTTTGGGCTGAGTTTATGTATGTTTTTTTATCTGTATGTATATGTATGTTCTTAGGCTGATCAATGAAATTCTTATATTTTTTTATTTGCATGTTTTTGGGCTGATTTAGTTTATGTATGTTTTTGGGCTGATCTTATATTTTTTAATTTGTTTGGATTGATTTAAACTTAGAAATCTTATATGTATTTGTTGGGTATATGTTTGTAGATCTTAAATCTTAGATCTAATATTTGTTTATTTGTTGGACTGACTTAAATATATAATTTATAAATCTTAGATTTGGTCTGATTTTAAATGTATAATATTTAGATCTTATATGTTAAATTTAGAAATTGGAGTTTGTTAGGTTGACATATTAACATATTTTTTTTGTCAACTATAACAGTTGAAAAAAACATAATAAATATGTAGATGCGTCCTGAAGATTTAGTAATTCTTGAACCTGTAAATGTTGAAGATAGTGACATTGACGTTGAAGTTGATGAATTATTTGGAAATGACAGTAGTGGTGAACATGATATTGAGTTGGTACTGTCGAAAATGTTCACCCAAATAGATTGGGAAATGACAATGTATGAACTAGAGTCTACTTTGGAAGAAAGGAATGTAAGAGTAGATAATTGTAGTTTAATACAAAAAGGAATGTTATTTAATACCAAAGAAGATTTACAGCTTGCTGTAAAAAAATATTGTGTGATAGAACACTATGTTTGTGAAGAGCTCTTAGGCGTTCTACCAGAGGATCTGAAGGGATCAAGATTGAGTATCCCTTGGTTGGCGTCCCAGTTTCCCGAATTACCTCCTCATGCTGACGACATCAGCGTACGTAGGTACGCACGAGCATACATCCTGCAGCTTATTGGAGGATTTTTATTTGCCGACAGGTCAAATACTCTGTTGCATCTCATGTTCCTCCCATTATTGTCTGATTTCGAGCACGCTGGTATGTACTCGTGGGGTGGTGCATGTCTTGCATGGTTGTACAGAGAACTTTGTCGGGCTTCCATTGCACAAGCGTTGAAAATTGCTGGGCCACTGATACTATTACAAGTATGAGCTTGTAATCGATTTTCAATTATAGCACCATAAGTCCAACTATAAGTCCCAGATCATCGTCCACTTAGTGCCAGGTATTATTTTATTTATATATTTATTTCGTTACCATTTTATGTAAGAATATAAATTAATTATATTTTTTATAATTTTAGATGGAGTGGTGTATTAGCTGCCTCTGAACAATCAGCAAATATGTTGCTCGTGCACAGAAAAATATTCGACATGCTGACGCACAATCAGGTAGTAAATATATATATAAATGAATATTTAAAATATTTTATATGTATACTTATTATTTTTTTCGTCAGGTTATTTGGATGCCATACACAGATTTGGTCATCCTGATTATTATCGTGATGGTGAAGACATTTGGTTGACTTTTAGCCCTCTTATATGCTTCCATATAGTAGAGTGGCATCATTTAGATCGTGTGCTGAGACAGTTTGGTATGCGACAAATGATACCATCGTTGTCTTATACACTCCCAGCATTACATCAGATCGATTTAAGAGGTAAGCACGACCAAGACTGGCATCGAATCCATGGAGAATATTTATCCTACTGGCATGGATGACGTGATTGTTGTGCACAGGGAGAATTAACAAATGGGCCAACTGTATCAGACGACTACTTTCCCTGGTACAATTTGATCACGAGGCGATTTATCTCAACTGACGACGCTTACTATTACTGCATGGTAAGAGATTTAAAATAAGATATTTTCCATATATATAATATGAATATTGTTTAATATTTATTTATTTTTATTGTACGGAATAATTTTATCGACGATGTTCAACAATATTCAGTGCAGAATAACTTACCAGAATTGGGTTCAATGTGTCAGCAAACATTGGTCAACGTAGAAGGTATTATTCAACAAATAAGATGTCTCAATGTTGCTGACACCGATCAAAGACGTATTCGTCGTAGACGACAGCGACAACGGGATGAACCTAATTTAGAGGGACATGAAGACAACCCCATGAGGAGTAAGGACCAGGGGGTCGTTTTTAAATCCCACATTGTATCATTTTCAAATTGTAAATTAAAGAACTAATTGTAAATATTCTTTAATATCACGGTATTTTTTTTTTAATATGAGTGCAAGATGTTTTCATTATAGATTAAATATATAATTAAGTTTAATAATGAAGGAATTAAGTTTAACAATTAAAAAAACAATTATAAGCAATAATGAAGGAATTAAGTTATATAATCAAGTTTAACAATTAACTTAAAAAAAAAAAGAAAAAAAATTATAAGCGAATCGTGTACCGGGTACACGAGTTCGCTTGACTGGTCAACCAGTCAGCCGACGTGGTCAGGGATTAAATGGTACTCGTGTACCGGATACACGAGTACCAGTATGCTGAAATCGTTTACCTGGTACACGATTCCACTACCCTAGTTTTGTCAATATTTTCCCAAAACACCTATTCTTAGAAATTGTTTCCCTCCAATCCTATTTTTGTCATTATTTATTAAAAAAACATTATTTCAAAAAAAAAAAAAATTCTAGATAACTTGATAAATACAGAGTAACTTATTTATTTATTTCAAAATAAAATCATCATTCTATTATCATTTGTTTAGAAATAAAATAAAATTAAACATTAACCTTTAAATTTCATCTATAAATAGTTAAATTAGACCTCCTATTTTATTTTCCTTTTCTTTTATGTTTCTTTTTTAATCTTATTAACCCACTCCCTAGAGTTTCATTCATTCATTTTTTAAAAGATTTATTATAGCATTCAAGCATTTTTTTTTCTTTAATTTCATTAATAACACCATCTTTCCCAAGTGTTTTTTTTTCCTTCAAGTGGGATAGCCTCTAATTTTTTTTGCGTATATTTTTATATTAATTTCCTCCATTTTTTTTTTTTAGTTTAGATGGAGATATCACCTCTCTCTCCATCTCTTTATTTAAAATATGTCACCTTTTTCAATATTTTTGTTACTTTCCAATTTTGTAAAAACATAATTAATATAGAGTGATTTAATGTAATTTTTATATGTTTTTGTAGTTTTTTCTCCAATACTTACACAGAAATTCACCTAATCCATACATATTAATGAGTGTGGAGAAGACAACCCTTGTTTTATCTCAAACTAGACATAGTTTAACGATTAACATGTATTCATTCTCTTATACGACGTTTGAATCCTAACACTATAATAATCACCTCTTACTACAATAAATACTATTTTAAAACTTCCAATTAACTATGGTGAACACTATTTCAAAATTCATATTCGCTACAATATTTACTATTTTCTTTTTTACCATTTTACATTCATCATTTTTTTTTAATTTTTTTGTTACAGTGTTTACTATTTTCTTCTCAAACTAAAATAGTTTATATCTCAAACACATATTATTATAATCTAAACTAAAATAATCTACACCCCAAACACAAATTATTATGACTCAACTATAATATTCTAGGAATATAATAATCAACTTCTTGTCTCAAACACTTTCTTAAAGCTTACCGATTCAAAAGTTTATTATCCCTATCCGAAAGAAGAAGAATAATGGTATACCAACAGAAGATCACTGGAGGAGGTGGGACATTAACAACAACAGAAGGTGCTAAGGTTTCTGAGGATATAATTTTCTGTAACGGTCAAGGAAACTAAAGTCTAATTTGGGTTTTAATTACAGCCACTACACAAATATTTACCTAAGCTAGCCTATTTTATTTTAAAATTACATACTCAAGTCAATATGATATTGTAATTTGTACATTTAAAATCACATCAACTGTTCATTTGAAAACCCACGTCATCTATCTATTAAATAATTGACAATAAATAACATCAAAATAGAGATTTTTATAGTTTAAAAATCGAAATGGAATAATAAAATGAACTTTAACTCAATTAACATCTGATTGTACTAAAAATCACGAGGTCTATGATTTGAATTATCTCCTATCCAACTATTATCCTAAAAAAAGAATCGAAATAGGATTGATAATCAAATATTTCACTCACATACATGAGAAAAAAAATACATTAAATATATAAAAGTATAAATAGTCGGGCTAACTTAAAAGAAACCTTATCAAACAGATAAAAAAGGGAGGCATGAAAATTCAAGGAGAATATATGTTTATTTATTTTTGGGAGAAATACTTTTCTTTGTTATTAGACTTTGGGTCAGGTTTCTATTTGGTTCATAAATTTTAAAATGTTGCATTTTAATCCTAAAACATTGAATTTGATTTTAGTTTAATTGTTAGGTTTCAAATATTACGATTTTATCATTGATATTTGAGTTTTGTTTCAATTTAGTCTATAGATCTCAAGATTTACACTTTTAACATCAATTTTCAATTAAATAGTCAATTTCGATCCTGTTGTTAATGTCTATTAATTAATTTAAAATAGTTATGAAGTGAAATTTTAAATTAATTTTAATAGTGATGAAAAATGGTAAAACTTAATTAATTATAATGCTTTTAAATTAATTAGGATAGTTGCAATGGATAACATTTTTAGGGATAATAACCAATTGAGCATTTGAAAAAAAATTACAATTATAACGAAATCTATCTAATAAACCCCTATTGATAGATTCTTACCAGTCATATGGTCTATCATTGATATGTGGTCTATTACTGATAGATTATCTAAAATTTATCATATTTGTATTTTTTTACATTATGCTATATCTGCTAATACTTTGGGTCTAACGGTTATATTTGCAACCCTCCTTAAAAATAGAAAGTGAATATTTAGTAGAAAAAATGAGGTTAAAAGTATGAATCTTGAAACTTAATGACTAGATTGAAATTTAATGACTAGCGGTTAAAAAAAAATCAAAATCTAAAAGATAAAATTATAATATTTAAAAATCTAAAATTGAAACCACACTCAAAACCCAAAAATTATTATAAATATTATGATAATAGATGCTCATTAGATGTTCATGCTTAGTGTCCATTAATTATATGTCATGCTCACATTTCCCTAAATGTTATCCATGTGTCTCAACATTACACATTATTAGTGTTCATGTAATCCACCTCCTACTTGTCAAATTGGCTATAAATAGTGACACTTGGTGGGTTTTGGAAGACACACACTTGGGCAAATTCCATGAAAATTGGATAAAGTGGAGAATTGATAACTGGTAGAAATGCCAGTTATTATAAGCCTTTTATTTAGAATTATGAGGGCTAACAAGTAAAAATGCGGTAATAATACTTAGAATTTATGAAAAATTGAGTTTTACGTCGATTAGCACCTAAATCCACACTGACCCCAATATTATGCGTTACTCCATGCCAAAGTGTCTATTTTTGTAGTTATCGCAGGAATCAAACACATGCGTTGGAAATAATCAATCGCAATCAAACGCATGCGCTGAAGCTAAGCGGCCGCAAAGACAAACGAATGCGCTGAAAATCGAGCTATCGAATAGACGAATGCATGCGGTGATCGCATGCGTCCATCGCATGGAAGTTGCGGTGATCGAATGTGCCCATTGCATGAAAGTTACGGTGACCATTTGGAGATTGCGACCATGGAGCGACAACCATAATAGAAGGGCGATCGCAAGATGGGTAGAATTCGTTGATACTTCAGCTGGATCAAGCTCGAATGCATACCTTGGGAGTATCAACAAGATAAGACGATGTGACATTGCCCATACCGCGACAAAGGCAGCAGTGAGACATAACGCAATCAAGATAACTGTCGGCGTTTAAACTCTATAAATAGCCCCTTGGACCTTCATTTCAAGGCATTCGAACTTCTGTCTCAAGGCAGAGGTTTGCGATCACAGATGAGAGCATGAGCAAGATTTTCAGTGCGAATTTTTCATCTCCACAAACCAGACTGAGTGACGACTGGAGCTTTCGCCGAAGATAGAGCTCGAGAGAGACATCTCCACCACTCATCCATGGCACCACTTGCAGCCTTGACTTAGAGTCCTTCATTTCTCCTCAAACCTCTATATTGTATTACATTTTAGCTTAAGATATTAAGAAATTTTGTAATCAATGCATATTGTGATTCCTTCATTGCTGTCTTCTTCATCATATTTATCTCTATCATTATTTATCTTCAGCGTTTATTTATCAAAGGCGATTGCATACTTAATCATGTAGCCTAGAGATAGGACGCATGTAGCAACCCACTGAGAAGTGTGTGTTGTGCGAGTATAGTGAGTTAATCCTCTTTGCTTGGTGAAAGGCTGTAGCAACACTTGTCTATGGGTTGTTGCAATGCTTGTCTATAAGTTAAATAGCCACGTCTAACTATCTACAAAGGTAAGAGATGGAATGTACTAGAGTGGAAGTATCATCTCATCTGAGAGATTATGCGTCAAGGGGACGTGATTGTCACGCAGATAGCTTCAGAGCACAACGTTGTTGATCTATTTACAAAGGCCCTCATGGTTGAGGTGTTTGAGGGTCACCTAAAGAGTATGAGTCTATGGGACAGGCCACATATTGTCACACCCCACTCCAGATTACCCTCTTAACCTGGACGGAATGGTGACTGCAGTAGTTACCAACCATTTTGCTGGCACTTACTACCTATCTAAGTTGTTAAATTTGCTCAAACCCTGAATACATGCCTTTCATCAATATACAAACAAATTAACTCAGAACTTAACACAATTACATTACAGAGTTTCATAGCATTGTTCATACATGAATATTACAACTTAGTGAGCCTCATCTAGAATACTAGTCCCCATCTGACAGATACATGTGCACTAACTAATATTGGTCTTCAATAAAACTTTACAACCTTCTTCTTCTTTTTTTTTTTTTTTTACTACGCTTTCACTACGCTACTCTGATATTAACTTTGTTCATACTAAGTAATACTAGTATGTATGAACAACTTGGTCATAATAGTTCAGTGTACTTGTTACATCATCTGGTGACTCTTCCATTCTCCACTGAGTCTAGAATTCATTTATTACTAGGGTGGTCCTTTTTCCATTTCCTAGAAATGCCACTGCCATCGGAACATTCTTTTCCAGTTGTCATACCTTTGAATTACTTGCTAGCTGTGGAATCACTATTTGTGTCAACTAGATTTCTCGACCTAACTGCGGGCATTCTTCTTAGGATATCCTGTCTATCCATACTTGGGAGAAGACATTCTTTCTACTATAACATTTCCCAACTATGGCTTACCATACTATATACATAAGGTTTTCTTAACTGTACTAATCTCTAGCCCAGTCACAATTCAAACTTCGAGCTATCACCTGGAACATTAGCAGATCTGGTCCTTTTCCTTTTTGCCTTCTACTGACCATTTTGTTCCTTATTTTTTTATACTCAACGTGCCCCTGGTACATTTCGAGCTCACTGTTACTCATCTTTTTCCCTTCTCTTTGGATTAATCTGACTAAGACTTCCTCTAGATTACACATTTTCCCTGAATTCACTAGAATAGACTTCATGTTTGCCACCAACCTCTGAGCAAACCTGCTAAACATTCTATTTCTAGTGAAAAGTCTATGTTTACCTGTGTGACTCCCGACTTCCCTTCTTGAAGTCTTTCTTCCTGAGCCATTGAAACTTTATCTTTCACTTACTGAAATCTCCACTCTTTCGAATCTCAGAGCTTCTAAAGGTAAGGTCAGGGTTCCCGTTGTCTATCTGCTTGCCACTTCTACTTGGCATCTTCCTTTTACTTAGGTAGTACATATGCTAAGGACTCAGGACTCAGACTTATATATAAACTTTTCCTCTTTCTTCCCAAAATATTTTGCTCTGATACCAACTTGTCACACCCCACTCCAGATTACCCTCTTAACTGGATGGAATGATGACTGCAGCAGTTACCAACCCTTTTGCTGGTACTTACTGCCTATCTAACCTGTTAAATTTGCTCAAACTCTGAATACGTACATTTCATCAATATACGAATAAATTAACTCAAAACTTAACACAGTTACATTACAGGGTTACATAGCATTGTTCATACATGAATATTACAACTTAGTGAGCCCCATCTAGAATACTAGTCCCCATCTGACAGATACATGTGCACTAACTAATATTGATCTTCAATTAAGCTTCCTTCAACCTAACTCTTAGAGTGGCAGGGCAGCAGCAGAGAAGTCTTTTGGGAACTGACCGCTACCTGAAAAAAAAAACATTTGAAAACATGAACTAGAAGCCAGTGAGTGACTAATATTCAAAGCATAACTTTCATACATAAATTTGATATTAAAACTGAAAGCTTTAACTAAAAACATAAACTTGGTAACTATTATTCATGTCATCATTAACATCACATAGCACTATTTTAGGCTTTAATGGACTATGCCTTAGTCTATTAGTCTAGAGTGGCCCTTTTGCTTACTCTTTATCATTCTTTACTGCATTACTACTTAACTAGGAAGGAACCCTTTTGTTCACTTCCTAAAAACATAATTTGCAACCTTAATTGAGAGAGACCCTTTACTCAATTCCTCAACGTCAATCCATAGTTAGTGTGGAGTGATCTCAACACTACCAATAACAACTTTACTTATATTCGTGTGATTCTAGTTTAAGTACCGTTATACCTTAGGTACTACTGCTCAAATACCTTCTCCGTGTCCTTTAATATCAAGCTGATCAGATACCTTCTCTGTGCCCTTCAGTATCGAGCTATTCAAATCTAAGACTAAGCTTCAGTACCTTCTCATCTAGTCCTTCATTACTGAGCTATTCAAATCTAAGACTGGCTTCAGTACCTTCTCATATAGTCCTTTAGTACTGAGCTCATACTGAACTTGCATATTCTTATCTCTTAATGACTTAGTTGCCCAAAAGCATTATATACTAACGCATCCTCGTGTTCATTAAAAAGCATAACATAAACATAACATTAATGTGAGATGCGTTGCTCGATAACTATTAGTTATCATAAATAACTTTCAGCAAAGATGCATTGCTAGACATTTATAAGCATTAGCAATTTACTTAAAACATTTAAAGCATTCAGAGTCACTCACAATCTTTGGCAATCCTCTTCATGTATATACTCACTGTGTTTTGAACACTTGGCCAAATTTTTAGGTCTTAACTTGACTAGGTAGTAACTTCATTACCATGCGTTCTTGCCTTGCTTTAAGCGTTCAAGCCTCCTATGCGACCAAGCTTTCAGCCAACGCCTATTGCCCATCGCATGGCAACCTTTGAGCCCTTTGTTTAGCTCATGCGCTCATCTTATGGCACATCAACACTTAACCCATGTGTTCGTCTAATTGCGCCCATAAACTCTAACGCAACCTTTTCCTAATACCTTGTGCGCTTGCCTGCAGGATCCAACGCTCACACCACTTGCACTTATGGCTTCAATATGCATTGCGTGGTCTAATGCTTCTAAGCGTGTCCTTGTGCCAATTCAACCTCCAACGCATGCATTCAACATCATTGTCAAGCCTTTAAAGCTTCTTGCTTGTTCAACTCAAGCAGCTGCCTGCTTGTTCAAGATTCCAGATTTAACTTGCAATTTTAATAACTAATTTTTCAGGCCTTTTCTCAGAAATTTCCTTCTACAAACATTCTTTGGCAATCCTCTTCATGTATATGCTCACTGTGCGTTGAACATTTGGCCAAATTCTTGGGCCTTAACTTGACTAGGCAGAAACTTCATTACCATGCGTCCATGGTTTATGTCCATGTCTTGCTTTAGACGTTCAAGCCTCCTATGCAACCAAGCTTTCAGGCAATGCCTATTGCCCATCGCATAGCAACTTTTGAGCCCATCGTCTAGCTCATGCGCCCGTCTTGTGGCACATCAACGCATAACCTTACCCTAATACCTTGTGCGCCTACCTACAGAATCTAACACCCACACCACTTGTGCTTATGGCTTCAATATGCATTGCATGGTCTAATGCTTCTCAGCGCGTCCTTGCGCCTGTTCAACCTCTAATGCATGCGCTCAACATCATCGTCAAGCCCTTAAAACTGCTTTCTTGTTCAACCCAAGCAGCTGCCTGCTTGTTCAAGATTCCAGATTTAAATTTAAATTTTAATAACTAATTTTCCAGGCCTTTTCTCAGGAAATTTCCTTCTACAAACATTCTCTAAAATTTCTTAGCAAGCTTAACTTAAAATTTCAACTCAGAATTCCTTGTGGTTGAGCCGGAATCCTCAAATCATCAAGACTGACCCAACTTACTCGAGAATTCGACCTTCAGCCAGATTCTTCATTCTTCAGTTTGATTCTGCTAGAATCTCCTTCTGGATTTCAACTCAGCAACTAGACATACTCAGGGTTTGAATGACTTTGGAATTACTCCATTTGCACGAGCGAATTTCTCCAACCCTCTTTTTGAAATCGAGCTTCCCTTTTAAACTAGCAGTGTATGTTCTTCTTTTAACATCAAGTTGCCACCTCATCCTTAAAGGATAATATCAAACCTAAGTATGACAATTGGCTTAGCTGATCAATCATTAAGGTGATCCTTTCCTCTTGGTTATCGACGCAAGTTTTAGCTCCCAAGCCAACACTTGCAATCACATGGCCACATGCCTCCTTCACACAATGCATCGCCTAATTTGGCTAACGCACAACTCTCTTAGAGGCTATTCTGCACCCCCTTTAGTCACATACTTCTAAGCCAATGCATTTCCTAGCCCACACATAGCTTAGTCTTATCATATCAACCAAACATTAGGCCTTCCTCGTTTTATAGCATAACTTTAGCGTGCATCGAGTTTCAACGCCTTGCGCACATCGCATACTCCATCGTCTAACGCCCAACGCCTATCGTCTGGTGCCCAATGCCTATCGTCTAGTGCACAACGGCTATCGTCTAGCGTTGATGTCGATTGTGTAGTGCCAACGTCTCTTCGCTTAATGCTATCGTCCAACGCATAGCGCTATCGCTTAGCGCGACCCTTCATATCGTCTAGTGCCGCACATTACTGCACGATCGCCTACTGCATCGCTTAACTCTGTGCATTTGCTAGACGATCACCTACCTCATTGCGTAGCACCGGTCATTTGCTAGACGATTGCCTACTTCATCGTGTAGTACCACTTGTTTACTATACGATCGTCCAGCGTGCGTATCTCCAACGCTCAACGCCCAAATACCCTCGCAAGCCCCTTGGCTGCTACAAGCCTTATTAATGCATCATGCCTTTCAACTCATGCGTTCATCCTTAGTACCAACGCATAGTTTATCCTTGCCTTAACACTTAGCCTCTACAAGCCTTGGTTGCTACACACACAACCTCATGCGTTCACACTTCTCCATCAACGCATGCCTACACTTTGCTTCCATACTTAGCCAACTTTCACTTATATATTATCTAAAACTCACTCTTGACTAAGTATTTCTAACACTTAGAATTTTCTTCCTCCATCTTCCTACTTTCTTTACCTCATTTCATAATTTTACTTAACACACTTGTTACTCACTTATGTAGGAAAAATGGAGTACGGGGTTTACACATATAGTCTAGGGCAAGTAGACGATTTTGTACTGGGTGCGTTTTATGCCCTAGTTTATTGATTTGTGTACTTGTATATTAGTATGATTTGTACATTGTACACCCCACTAGCTTTAGAACAAGTGGGAGATTTTTGGGGTTGATGCCCTAAATCTCTTAGGCTCATGTAGTTTGTAACTGTATTGTACAAACATTTTATTTATTTAATAAAATATGAGATGTTTTATTTGACATTTAGTAACATTAAACCCACAAACCAATAAACTAACATCCAAGGTTATCTTCTGTAGCTTAAACATATATGTAGAGACATACAAGTGGATCATGTTTAAGTGATAACCTAAATGGTCTGTAGTAGATGGATAAGGTTGGATACCTTATCCTGATGACACTACGAGTATGAATCACTCTGTAGATATTACAATTATTGTAAAGTACTACAAATGATCTGATCCTGATCATTCATGTGGAGACATGTGCATGGTGTAATTCTGTACAAAGAAGTTTTTTTTTTTATTGGGGTGTTGAGAACACAGCTACACAAAACAGAATTCATCTTTCTCTAATGTCGGGGAAAGTAGATAAATTGCTCCCTTAAGGACTGATTCTGGAGCTTGAACAATGTGACCCACACCCTTTCTTGGCCCGAGAGGGGTTTGGTAATAGTTGGACTATGACTTATTGTTTATTAGAGGGATCGATGGTACTTAAGGAGTTAGATATAACTATAGGTGCAAAACGGTAATTTTGGCCTAGCTGTACTTACGAGCAATTTGTGAAGGGTCATCGCACTGTTGACTGGTTATATCAAATGTCATCGCACTGTTGACTAGTTATACCTAATGGACACAGGAATATATATGTAGTGCGAAGAGTGCAGCTGTTAGTCTTTAGTGGAATGTCTGACACTTAATAGATGTTGAATAATATAATTAAAGGAGTTTAATTAATTATTCAAGAATCATTGGAGCTTCAAGCTACAGATCCATGAAATTCCCTCTGTAGCTCAACAGGGATTAGATGAGAATCAATTTTGGATTAATTTGAATTGTTAAAATTAATTGAGGAAATTTATTATATGTGATATAATTAATTTAATTTAATTATATATGATATAATTAATTTAATTTAATATATATGATATAATAATTATAATGTATTTGATACATTATAATATATATTTTTTTAGAGGAAATAAATATTTGAATATGATTCAAATATTAACTATATGAATTGAATTCATATAATTAAATTTAATATAAATGAGATTTATATTAATGCCATTGGTGAGAGAATTAAAACTATAGGTTATATTATATTTGATACAACATAGAAACTATAGATTATATATTATATGTGATATAGTTATGTATTTATGTATAATGAATTAGTTATATAGATATATATATAAATTAATTAAATTAAATTAAATTTATTTTTTAAATTAAGGGAGGGAAATAACTTCCCTCCCCTATTCTCTCTCAACCACCGTATTGTGTGGGTGGTGGTTTTTGGCATATGATCTTCTTCTTCGTTTTGACAGAAGATACAAAAAAGCATCTGCAAGAAAATTTTCCAGCCTCCCAATCTCTCTTCTCCTCTCTCTCAATTCCCCTCTTCTTCTAAAAACCAAGAGTGGATTTGCATTACTGTATTGTTGATCATGTTGGTGATTGAATAGTTGCAATTATTGATGTTTCGGGATTAGACTGTGTAGATTTTTTTTTTTTTTTTACAAGTTACAACTCCCCCTCTCCATAATCTACCATCCAAAACATTGTCAACCATTCAAAGTTCTAGGGTTGGGTCAAATAGAACCAGACCCAATCGAGCTTTATTATGCTACCTTTTATGAGATGACCCATAGACCTTACATATTAAATATTGGAATCATATATCATTCATATTCTTTTTCTCTCTTTCTTTCACCCTTCTATTTATCTGCACACTTTTACTGAGTCACTAGACTAGGGTATGTGCATTGGAAGTAGATAAACGTTCTTATTTCACAAAAAGAAAGAGATATGACCGGGGAACGACGGCCTTAACATAGGAATTAAGGTGCTGCACTTCTTCGTCCTTTTGCTTCAAAGAGCAAGCCAAGCAGAAAGCGAAACGCTAAAGGAGAGGTGTAAGAGAACCACACCTGTAACCCAAGTCAATTCACGAGGTTTTTTAAATCACCAGTAAGATACACGTGAAATATGTGTAGGATCATCAGTAAGACCATCATACTTGTCAACCATTTATGAACTGATCGAATTAACCAACCAAAGTTAGCTTCCATCATTATATATTAAACAGAAGCAAAATCCTTAGTTAGACTGCGAGATACTTGGGGGGTCGGAGGATTTACCAATCACAGGCAATTGTAGAACCAACGAACATCCCGACAACTTAACTCAGGCCACGACTAGAATGGCTTTTCACTCGCTACAAATAATTATTCTAAAAGTTCGGGTTAGTCCAAGAAGTTGTCAATTGTAGCAGATAAATTATAAGACTGCAATCTATGTGCTCGAGTGCCCGTCCAGAGAAAAAATCTCTAGAAAAGTTCGACAATGCCTGACATAGACAAATACGATGGAATTGGTTGTCCTAAAACTCATATGCTATTGTTTTTTCTCAAATGTAGGTTATATGAGGCTCACTCAGAAGCAGATGGCCAAAATCTTTCCTAGAATTCTTAGTGAGGTTACTGAGTGATAGTTCATTTATTGTCTTGAGTCATTTGTGAGTTTTCTAATGACGTTTTGGAGAAAACGAGGTCGAAATCAAAGCAAAATAGAAGGAATTCACGACTGTACAATAACGTTGCAATGTTGTGCCCTAGCGTTGCAATGTTGCGAAAGGACAAAAGAAATTTTTTTTCGTAGCATTGCAACGCTTCGAGACGAAAAATGCACGGTTCGTGAAGCTTGGGCGATTCATTTCACTTGGTTAGAGCGGTTCTTGGTTGGTTCGAGCTATTAGGTCTAGTTTAATAGCCCTTTTGTTGTAATAATTAGTTTTTTTAATTAACTAAATTAATATAAATGTTATATTAATTTAATTAATTTTTTAAAAGTCAAATCCTGGTCCATATATTGTTCTTTAAATTATGCATTTGATGTATGGTTTAATTTTATTAATATATGTCATAATGTATGTCATATAGTAAATCCCACCATATGTTATGCATTTAATCATGGATCATGAATATTATAAATGTTATAACATAATTGCATGATTTATTTTATAGCATACTCACATGTTATAATATATGTTTGCATGCATTAATGACATTATCAGGCATCATTATATTATGATTGTTACAATATATAGTTAGAATGTAAGGATGAATGTCATTATGAATTTCATTACGTTAGTATATAACTGTTATGTATGTTAAGTAATGAAATGAGAATTGCATAAAACATGTTATTACTTTAGGTAACTTTATAATGGTTATAATTTTTCCAAAGTATGATATCAAATGCAATGTATGGTTTTAATTTGTTTCATTTGTTTTATAATCGTTATAATTAAATTAAATTAGAAATTAAAATCAATAATTCATAATTGCATGCAAGCTTAGGTTAAAATCTTTTTTAAAATAGTTTAAAATATGGTTCACGTAGACCTAAGATCACAATATTTCTAATATGATTAGAAATTAGTTTAATAGGATTAAATTGGTTTTAATAAAAGATTAGCAAATGTATTTTTCTAAGTTTAATTAACCGGGAGGACAATGGTGTATATGATACTTCATTTTTTCTTTTCACGTTTATCCCTCATAGTTCACGCCGTGAGACCTATACTCGGCCTCAAGGCACCTTTGTTTGTGTCCCCCTACAGGTAGTGTTTGTACAGGTCAATACCAAGGTGAATGAAAAGAGTGCTTATAGTGAATGGGAGCGGGACGTGTGTCAACATATCCCACAGTCTCTCTCATTAGTTTGTAGTAATTTTCATGCTCAACCTCGAGGCACCTTTGCTTGTGTCCCCCTACGGATGACATTTGCACGACTCTTTACTCAAACTCTAGAAATAGATAGGGTTGCTTTAATTTTTTCCCCAATCGATTTTTCTCTATGGTTGGCTCATTGAGACGAAACTCTAGAATCTAAAATGAAGGGTCACAATTACAAGAAAATGTTATGCTAGTTAACAATCTCTGGATCGAACAATGGTGACTAATATTTGCAGAAACAAGGAGTTTTTTTGTATATTAGTTAAGATGGTCTCATTTCAGTGAAAGGGTACTTGATCACCCTACGATGGTTTTTATCCTGCCTCATTGAAATATTATTGCAAAATAGATGTTACATATGGTGCATTAAATTATTTTGCTAAACTTGATCAATTTTTCCAAAATGATTAATGCATGTAATACTAATATAAATAAATTGTATATTTCAACAATTTTCAATATGACTTTTGCAATGTTAAATATGCTCGCCGCCGACAAATTAATTGACGATAATTACATCAAATGAAAAAATACAATCAATACAGTTCTAATCATTGATGATTTGAGATTTTTCCTAGTAGAGGAATGTCTTATAGTCCCAGCTCAAAATGCCACTCAAAACGTTCGAGAGGCATACGAGCATTGGGTATGGGCAAATGAAAAGGCCCGAGCTTATATCTTGGCAAGCCTTTCTGAAGTCTTGGCCAAGAAGCATGAGCTCATGCCCACTGCCCATGAGATCATGGACTCCCTGTGGGGAATTTTCAGACAATTGTTCGCTCAACTCAGGCATGACGTTCTTAAGCTCATCTTCAATGCTTATATGTGAGAGGGGCCATCAATTCGAGAATACATTCTCAACATGATGGTCCACTTTAATATGGCTGTGATGAATGGATCTGTCAATGATGAGGCTAGTCAGGTTAGCTTCATCCTTGAAACTTTACCTGAAAGTTTCCTACAGTTCCATAGATATGCTGTTATGAACAAGATTGACTACAACTTGATCACCTTGCTCAACAAGTTGCAGACTTTCTATCTTGATGAAAGTCAAGGAAAAGAAGGGTGAGACAAGTGTTACCTCATACTCTAAAAAGTTCTTCAGAGGTTCGATCTCTGGAACTAAATTTGTGCCTTCCTCTTCTGGCACCATAAAGTGGAAGAAGAAAAAAGGTGGAAAGGGGAAAGCTAAACCCACCAGCTACTGCCCAAAAGGGAAAGAAGACCAAGACAGCAAAAGAAAGTTGTTTCCATTGCAACCAGGAGGGACATTGGAAGAGAAATTGTCCTAAGTAGTTGGCAGAAAAGAAGAAGGGCAAGAAAGGTAAATGCAATTTACTTGTGTTGGAGACTTCTTCAGTGGAGAATGATGATCCAGCCTAGATAATAGATTCAGGCGCCACTAACCACGTTTGTTCTTCATTTCAGGGAATTATGTTCCTGGTGGCAACTAGAGGCTGGGGAGATGACAATGCGTGTATGAATTGGCATGTTGTCTGTGCGATGGTATTGGGAGGACTCCAACTTACTTTACAGAAAAATTATGTTTTATTGGAATCTGTATACGTAGTTTTTGAATTAAAGAGGAACTTAATTTCTGTAAAGTGTTTACTTGAAAAAAAATTATACTTCATCGTTTAATGTAAATAAAATATTTATTTACAAAAATGGTATCAATATTTGTTCTGCTAAGCTAGAAGATAATCTTTATGTGCTAAGACGGTTAGCAACAAAATCTCTCCTTAATACTAAACTATTTAAAATTGTGATAACTCAAAATAAAAGATAAAAAATTGTCCTAAACAAAATGCTCATCTTTGGCACCTAAGATTAGGACATATAATTCTCAATAGGATTAAGAGACGGGTCAAGAATGAACTTCTAAGGGAGTTAGAGGAAAATTCTTTACCTTTATGTGAGTCATGTCTTGAAGGCAAAATGACTAAAAGATTTTTTTTATTGGAAAAGATCATAGTGCCAAAGAACCCTTAGAACTTGTGCATTTAGACCTCTGTGGTTCGATGAATGTTAAGGCAAAAGAAGGGTTTGAATATTTCATCCCTTTTACTGATGATTATTCTAAATATGGGTATATTTATTTAAAGCAACATAAGTCTGAAGCCCGTAAGAATTTCAAGGAGTACAAGGAAGAAGTTGAAAATGCATTAAATAAAACAATTAAAACATTTCAATCTGATCAAGGTGGAGAGTATATGGATCTGAAATTCTAAGACTATTTGATAGAGCATGGAATTGTATCCCAACTCTTGATACTTGGTACACCTCAACAGAATGATGTATCAGAAAGAGAAATCGAACCCTATTGGACATGGTTTGGTCTTTGATGAGTTATGCTTCTTTACCTGACTCATTTTGGGATAACTGCGCTCCATGCAAAAGTGTTACTGGAAGCCCTTTAAAACTATGAAATGGTCATAAAGTTAGTTTACACCATTTCAAGTTATGGGGTTGATCAGTGTTTGAGGGAAATCCTAAGAAATTGGAACCTCGTTCAAAATTGTGCCTATTTCTAGGTTACCCTAAAGGAACTAGAGGTGGTTACTTCTACGATCCTAAAGATAATAAAGTGTTTTTGTCGACAAATACTACCTTTATAGAAGAGTACCACATAAGGGAGCATAAGTCCCAGTAAGATAGTGGTAAATGAACTTTCTAGTGAAACTACGGAACCTTCAACAAGAGTTGTTAAAAAACTCAATATCTCAACAAGAGTTATTGAAGTTGGTTGATCTAGTAGGTCGCATCTACCTCAAACGTTGAGGGAGCCTTGATGTAGTAGGAGGTTTGCGAATCCATCTATTCGTTACATAGGTTTAACAGAAACTTTAGCTATCGTAGCTGGAGGAGATGTCGAGAATCCATTTTCTTACAATAAGGTAATGGAGAACGCTGACAAGGATGAATAGATCAAAGCTATGGATCTCGATATGGAGCCTATGTACTTCAATTAAGTTTGAGATCTTGTAGATCAACCTGATGGGGTTAAACCTATAGGATGCAAATGGATCTACAAGAGAAAATGGGGTGCTGATGGAAAGGTACAAAGCTTCAAGGCTAGACTTGTGGCAAAGGGTTATACCCAAGTTGAGGAAGTTGACTATGAGGAGACTTTCTCACATGTTACCATGTTGAAGTCTATCTGAATACTTCTGTCCATTGCCTCATATTATGACTATGAGATTTGACAAATGGATGTCAAGACTGCTTTTCTGAATGGCAATCTTAAGGAGACCATTTATATTGAGTAACCTGAGAGATTCATAACCCAAGGTCAAGAGCAAAAAAGTTTTCAGGCTTAATCAATCCATTTATGAATTGAAACAAGCTTCTCGATCTTGGAATATAAGATTTGATACTACGATCAAATCTTATGACTTTGATAAGAATGTTGAACCTTGTATTTACAAGAGAAACATCAACAGTTCAATAGCTTTTCTTGTATTGTATGTGGACGATATCTTAGTCATTGGGAATGATGTAGGTCTACTGATTGAAATTAAAAATTGGCTAGCAACCCAATTTTAAATGAAATATTTGGGAGAGGTGCAGTTTGTTTTGGACATTTAGATCTTTAGAAATCGAAAGAACAAAACATTGGCTCTGTCTCAGGCATCGTACATTGACAATATTCTTGTCAAGTTTTCGATGTAGAACTCCAAGAGATGTTTGCTCCCTTTCAGGCATAGAGTTATTTTGTCTAAGGAACAATGTCCTAAGAACCCTACTTAAACTATTGATTTCAGTTTTTGCAATGATACTTAAGAGGTTTTGAGCAACAACCACCAAAGGATGATAAGCTATTCCTTCTCTGAATTGAGACAATTTCAGCCAATTACTAATACTAGAATAACTTTTATTGCTATAGTTTTTAGCTACCGTTATTTCGGCCAAGGATTCATTAACTAACTTAATTTATCTCGTAAGTATGACTCTCTAATTTTCGAATCCCAAAGGTACACTTCGACATGCTATTAAAGTGAAAGACAATTGTTGAAGATTAACCTAAGAAATCCTATCCATTGCTGGAGTTTGCATTGTTTCGACCTCTATGATGAAGCCCTCCGATGGGATGGTCACTCTAGGATGAGCCACAGGAGGACCATAAATATCTCATGATGCAAGCTAAATAAAGAGACCGTGGGATACATTGACATGCATCCCTCTCCCACTTACTATGAATACTTTCCTCATTCACCTTGTTATTGACCTTATGTAAACACTCTCCAAAGGGAGGCCGCTCCCAAGGCAACTGAAATCGAGCATGAATCTCACGATGTAAACTCTTGGGGATGTGAGAGCTGAAAATTGATATATCATCTATACTAACTTCCTCCCACTAAAGTATTTTAATATTTTATTAGGATTTTATTATACTTAGTTAAAACCTCGACTAATGAATTTTTCTAAGTTCTTTAAAACTGCTAAATATAACATTTATATTGAATAATTTAACAATACTTGATTTCATTTATTAAACTCTTTTAATAAAATCAATCATTTATTGCATGTTTATAAAATATTTGCCCAATTGACTATCCAGGTCGGTTCCTAGGTGGAGGTGTTCCGTTTCCGTCAGCTTAAATACCTCTTTGTAGACAAAACCTTCCTTAGACAAAGGTCCCTTATGGGCAATTATTTTATAAATTTAGTCTTTTATTCAAATTCATTTTAATCTTCTTAAAACAAATTAAAAAGATTAACCTATTCCTAATTCCATTAGAAATAACATAAGCCAATTTTAAACAATTTAAAAAATTTGGATCTATATTTGCATGTAATCTAGATTATAGATTTTAATCAATTTCATTAATACTACAACTTTTTATAAATTAATGAACTATTAAATCTATAAACACATCAAGCATTCACACACATCATTCCACAATGTATTAGAATAAATTTAATTCATAGTATGATGCATGAACATGCTTGGGTTAATCATACATCACTAACATTACTCTTATATTATGATGCATGAACATGCTAATTCAATCATGTATCTATAAAATATAACTCTTTATATTTAACTATGATGCATGTACATATTTATCCTAAAGTGAGTATTTTTTAACCTATATGACATACAATATGTAATAATAATTCAAAAATAAATAATTTAAAACATACATCCAATGCATAATTAAATTAAATAGCAAAAACTTGACCTATTATGGCGCCCTAATGCAAAATTAATTGATTAAATTAATATAACCATTCTACTAATTTAATTAATTAATATAAAATTAAAATACAAACAAGGAAATTAGGTTAAGAGTCTTCAGCCAACACAAGCCCTCATGCGCGCCACAACTTCTTCGTCAACTTTTGGAATGTTGTAATGCTGTGTGCAACATTGCAATGTTGCGACTGCAGCGCTTCGTCTCTACTTTGTTGCGTTGCAATATTGTGATTGCAGTGTCGTGACGCTATGCGGCACATTGCTTCTATCCTCCTCGTTTTCGGCTTCGAACTTGTCTTGAACACTTCCATTTCTTCCCGATCTCTTCAGCAACCATTGCTCTATTAATCGACACGGACTTACAAACTCGAAGCATGAATTAAATTGTCCAAAAATACAACGAGCCCTTACAATTTAATCAAATTAAAAAGTAATTTGTTGTCAAAATTGAAAGCATCCAGTTTTACAAATTAACCATTCAAATATTCGATAATCCAGAATATGAAAGACCCACCTTTAAATGATTTTGTTTCAAAAAATACGAAGAACGAAGTACAAGGAATTGGCTCTGATACCAATTGAAGGGATTGAATCCCATAGCGGAAGCATTGTATTAGAATGCATTGCATCCCACGATTCTATTTTATATTAAACTGAATTGATAAGCACGTAAACTAGCATGCTATTGGGGAAAGGAATAGAAAGGTTCATACCTTTGTAGATTCCCCAAGTGCCACAAACAATCCTCTCCAAGGTTCCAATAAACGGATCTTCAAACGGTATTGATTACGAACAACTCCTTGAGCGATCTCGAACACTACTACGAGAGTTACTCGTTATTCTCCGGGATTTCAATAGAGAGATAGGTGGTATCCAACTACTAGGAGAGGGAGAGGAGAATATGATTTTGGAAAGTAGAGAGGTAAAAAAATATGCACAATAACACTAGGGAATTGTGTATTGTCAGAGTTTCTCTACAATGCGAATTATGTATTCAGTATATTCCTAAAGTGTCATGGGGAGGTCTTTATATAGAGAAGGGCCAAACATCTTTCCCAATATATTTTCCTTTTCTATAATTAATTAAAGGAAAATTATTTCAAATGGTAAAACTGTTGAAAATATTTACAAGATATAGCAAAATTTTAGAACTATCAATGATAGGCGCTGATAGACATTGATAGACTTCTTTCAGTGTCTACCCATGTCACTCCCTCTTAAGTATGTTTTGGTGAACTAACGAGAGGACTTGGTGGACCTGTAGATCAGAAGCTCCAACAATATGAAATTAATTGGTTAAACTCATTAACCAAGTTCATCAATAACTTGGTTAATGAGTTTAACCAATTAATCAATATTCGTTAACTGTTGATACACTGCATTAAAGACTCATAGCTACATTCTTCTCACTGCAGACATATTTCTGTGTCCACGGATATAAACAAGTACCAGCAAATTAGTCCTTCACGAGTGTTTGCAACTTCAATTGGGTCAAGTTACCATTTTACCCTTAGATTACCTCTGGCTCCTTAAGTACCGGTGCTCTTTTAATGAACAACCTATTTATGGTCCAACCAATAAACAGAAATCCTTCTCAAGCCAACGAGACGATAGGACCCTTTGTTCAAGTCCTAGAGACACTGCCTAAGGGAACACCATCTTGTATTATTATGTTTTCAGCTCCACACTCGGTCTTGTCCCCAAATGATAGGCATATTGGGTCGGCAAATTGGCCACCCTCATCCATGCAAATCAAAAGACAGTCCCTCGTGAACAAGAGTTCATAATATACTTAGAATTAAGACTAAGTCGCCTAGGTCATCCTATTGAAATAGGAACCTAACTAGTCAACAGTGTTACAGCTAGCAGTTACTATTTCGTGGTCCAACCTTATGCAAACTCTTTGTATAGGATACCCCCACTCGCATGTCACCTACACGAACACGTTGGTTCATTTCATTTGTATCAAATACAAAGTGGGTCATATCCATAGTGTTACCAGGATAAGGTACCCAGCCTTATCCCTATACTATAGATCCTTTAGGCTATATCTTTAACATTGATCCCTGTATATCTTCATATACAGTTCAAGACTCATAAGAAAACCTTGGATTTTAGTTTATTGGATTAAGGATTATTAAGATAAAATAGATAACAATACAAGCAATAACATTTTTTAAATTAACATCCATAACTCTTTATTGATGACAGTCAACTAATAACATTTATTATCTACAAGTTTTAGAGTATAAAACCCAACACTTTTATATTAGTATGACTTTGATGATGTACACCTCACTAGCTTTAGGACAAGTGAGAGATTGTTGGGGTTGATGCCCTAAATCTTGTGGGTCCTGTAATTTGTAATTATAATGTACAAACGAATTTTTTATTTAATAAAATCTCGTGGGTCCAAGGTTATCTTCTGTAGCTTAAACATGTATGTAGAGACATACAAGTGGAACATGTTTAAGTGATAACCTAAATGGTATGTGGTAGATGGATAAGGCTGAATACCTTATCCTGGTGACACTACGTATATGACCCGTTATGTAGATGTTTATTATTGTTGAAAAGTTCTACAAATGATTTGATCTTGATCATTCTGTTGGGGTTTGTGCCCTAAAGTCTCGTGTCCAATAGTTTGTAAACAACTTTGTACGAACACTTGTGATGTATAATATAAATGATATTTACTTTACTACTTGACTTTGCACATTTAAATTTTTTTTATTTTACCACAAACCAATAAACTTAATATCCCTGGTTATCTGTATGTAACTTAAGCATGTATGTGGTGACATACAAGTGGATCATGTCTTAAGTGATAACCAAAATGGTCTGTAGTATATGAATATAGGAGGGAAACCTTATCCTAGTAACACTACAGATGTGGCCCGCTTTGTGTAATGGTCATAAGTGTTGTGACTTATCACAGATGGTCTGATCCGGATCATTAGTATAGGGGATATGCGAGCGGGGGCGTCATATACAAAGAGTTTATATAAGACCTGACCACGAAGTGTTAATGTCTCGTTATATAACACCATTCATAATTGAGATTTCACTTCACTAGGATGACCATAGGTAACATGACCTTAATCCTGAGTGAGTTGGGAACTCTTGCCATTGAGGGCGGTCCTTTGATTTGCATGGGTGTGAGTGGTCAGAACGCTGACTTAAACCTACCATTTTGGGGATTCGTCTAATTTAGGAGCTGGGAACTCAGCTACACAAGATGGAATTCACTTCTTCCCCAAGGTAGGGGTAAGTAGATAGATAGCTCCCTTAAGGGCTGATTTCAGGGCTTGAACGATGTGGCGTTACACATCTTCTCATGGCCCAGGAGGTGTTCACACATAGTAGGACTATGGTGTATTGTTCATTAGAGGGATCGGTGATACTTAAGAAGGAAGATGTAATTACAGGGGCAAAACGATAAATTGACCTGCTGTAATTACGAGAATCCGTGAAGGGTCATCGTACTGATGATTGGTTATATCTAATGGACATAGAAATATATCTATGGCAAGAAGAGTTCAACTGTCGGTCTTTAGTAGAATGCCTGACAATTAACGAATGGTGGATATCATGACTAAAGAGTTTAGTCAGCTATTCACGTACCGTTGGAGCTTCGAGCCATAGGTTCATAAGGTCCCCTTAGTAGCTTGGATACAAGTTGAGAGTCAGTTTTTGGGTCAATTTGAAATGTTCAAATTGACAAGAGGAAATTCGATTATATATGATATAATTGAACGAGTTAATTAAATATGATATAATTAACTTTATGTAAGAGATACATTAATTTGGAGGAAATTGGATATAAATATGATTTATATTTAGTAGGGAAAAATATTATAATTAATATATGATATTAATTATATGTTACGAATATGATAAGATCACATTCATTGGATGGTTATAAAGGAAATGGGAAGACGCCTCTTTTGTTCTAAATAACGGATGAGTGCATTATAAATAACTGACGGTGTGCAGGAGACAAGTGCATGGACATTGTGAAAAAGATAGTGTCATCATTTAGAAAATCAGTGCCTATACGATAGTGATTGCACGATCGCTTACATATACGATATTGTTAAGCGATCGCATACCTATTACACAATCGTGTGCTATTATCTAAACGATCGTTTACCTTTTTCCTAAGAGATCGTTTATCTCCCGATATTTACTAAACAATCGTATAGACAATCGCTTAGTTTTTCCTACACGATCATTTATACGATCACTGACCTTTTCCTACACAATCTTTTAGATGATTGCTTACTTTTCCTACATGATTGTATACTTCACCTAAACGATCAAGCATCTTGTCTATGCGATAGATGACCTCTTCTCCTACTTGCTTGATCGTTGTGTACGATCTCTCTTCCTCTTTCCCTCTACCAAATCCGAACAAAGCCCACAGTTTGGATTCTCACTCCAAGAATACTAAGGGTTCTGAATGGTGTTGTCTTCTCTGTTTCCTCCGTGGTGATTGTTCGAGGTAGACGGTTGAGTTTTAGACTCGCTGTGAAGGAGAAATCCTCATCTGGTATGATTTCTTGATCTCTTTAGCACGACGAATGCATATTAGTATGTTTTGAATGTATATATGGTAATTCTGTCACAATGAATTGGAAAGATCCGTTTCCGCTCGTAGGTACTCTTGAATAAGAGTTCCTTCACATTCATTTAGATACATGTGAGCGGGGATGTTCTATTCAAAAGGATTTGTATAATACTAGACCGAGAAATGAATAGTCTCATTATATAATGTTGTTAATAATAAAGACTTATATTTTACTAGAATAACCATAGGTGACAGGACTTGAATCCTAAGTGAGTTGTGAACTTCTACCTATGAAGGTGGTCCTTTGATTTGCATGAGTGAGAGTGTCCAGATCGCCGACTCAATATGCCTACCATTTTGGGGATTCGTCTGATTGGAGAGCTAGGAACATAGCTACACAAGACGGAATTCACTTCTTCCCTAATGTCGGGGTAAGTAAATAAATTTCTCCATTAAAAGCTAATTCCGGGGCTTGAACAATGTGGCACCACACCATCTCTTGACCTGAGAGAGGTTTGGTCATAGTTGAACTATGACTGTTCATTAGAGGGATCGGTGGTAATTAAGGAGCTCGATGTAACTACAGGGGCAAAACGATAATTTTGGCCTAATTGTATTTACGAGTAATTAGTGAAGGGTTATCGTATTATTGACTGGTTATATCCAATGGCCACAGAAATATACCTGTAGTGCGAAGAGTGCAACTGTCAGTCTTTAGTAGAGTGACCGACAGTTAATGTATGTTGGATAATTCAATTAAAGCAGTTCAACTAATTATCCAAATACCACAGGAGCTTCAATCTATAGGTCCATAAAGTCCCTTCTGTAGCTCAACAAGGATTATTGAGAATTAATTTTGGATTAATTTGAACTGTTCAAATTATTTGAAAGATTAACTATATATGATATAATTAATTTAAATTAATTATATGTGATATAATTACTAATGCATATGATACATTATAATATAAAGTTTATTTTGAGAGTAGTTAAATATTTGAATATGATTCAAATACTAATTGTATGGATGAGATTCATAAAATTAAATTAAATATAAATTTGATTTATATTAAATGTCATGAATGATTGAGAGTTTTAAAACTATAGATTACATTATATTCGATATAATGTAAATTATAGACTATGTGTTATATTTGATACAACATATAGTTATATATATATAATAAGTTAGTTACTATACATATATTTTATTTTAAGGGCGAAAATGGTTTGGTTCGGTTTGATTTAGTGGTCAAACCAAATCGAATCAAATATTTTAATATGTGAAACTGAACTGAACCGCATCGGTTTCAAATTTGATTTTGGCATTTTTTTAAAAAAAATCTATGTTATATTTTTTTAATTCGATTCTAAATTTGGTTTTGTTCTTTAAACTAAAAATGTATCAGTTTTAAATTTGGTTTTACTCTTTATATATATATATATATTAGTTAAAAATGGTTCGATTCGGTTTCAAATTTGGTTATCAAAATTGAAACCGAACCGAATCGAATTAATTCGGTTTCAACATTTCTTCAAACCGGACTGAACCGAATTTTTCAATTTCGCCGAGTTTTCGGCTTGATTCAATTAGGTTTCTAATGTTCGATTTTTGCGTTTTGAATGCAACCCCTATTTTATTTATTAATTAAATTAATTTTAATTTAATTTTAAATCAAAGATAGGGAGTTATAACTTCCCTCCCCTTAATTCTCTTAGAAACATCGTGGTAGGGAAGTGTTAGTGTTTTTACGATTACGATTTTTATCTTTTTCACAGAAGAGAAGAGAACACAGAAATGGTTTTATGAGATATTCTCTCTAGATTTTCCCTAGCAAAATTATCTTCCTCTCAATTCTTCCTCCTTCTCCCAAAAATTTAACAAAGCTCACACAACTACTTTAATTCTCAACCCCTAAGGAGAATACAGAAGGCTCACTATTAGTGGTTCCACTTTGGTATTGCTGTATTTTTGTTCAAAGAGATTTGAAGCGTTCATGACTGGAACGAGGAAGAATTTGTGAAGAATTAGTTCTTTAAAGGTAAGTGTTATTTCTAACCTTAATTCTTCATTTAGAGCATGTTGTAAAATATTCTCTATATTTTTAATTATGTGAGATTTGAGAATTGGGACCGATCCTCACTTCCGCTATAGACCTCACAGTCCTTCACATATGACAAATTTGTATGTGGTGGACTTCTTTGAATCTCCTGAAGAAAAGATTGGCACAGCTGATGGAACATCAAGTTTTTATTATTATTATTATTATTTTGAAAATATCTTGATCTAATGTTGTTTTTTTTCCCTATTAATTTTCATGTTTTTTTTATTCTCTTAGTGGATGTTACCCTTTGTATATTTCAAATGTTGTTTTTCTTATTATAATTATTTTATTTTAATGAAGAAACCGGGATCATTTTCATATGTTGGATGACTAAAAAATGAGTAAAAAAGATCTATGTATAGCAGACAGTACAACTACACATACAATACTTACATGTAGAAAATATTTTTCCAAATTAACAATGCTAGAAGCAAAAGTCAATACAATATCAAGTTCTGCAAACCTAATTGAAAGGTTTGGAAAAGCAAATATTATTTTGCCTAGAGGAACAAAATTTGCAAATGACAATGAATTGTTCTTGAAGGATCTCGTACCGAAGAGTTCTATGAGTAGGTTCGGATCGCTCCAATCTCACAATGATCGAAATACAACTATACACATTCATACATATAGTTATGCAAACAAATCTTAATTAATGGCATGCTATATACAAGATAATAATAAGGGAATGAGTTGCCATACCAGTTGAAGACAATCTTCAATCTTCGGAACTCAACGTAGCGAAAACCTTCACGCGATTTACCAAATCCCAGCCGAAGCGTCAACTGCAGTAGCACAAACAACCGCACGAACACGGATGCCGCGGGGATGACACCACCAGAAAAAAGCCCCAGGTATTCTCGGAGTGAGAATTTCAAAGCGTAGTCTTTGGTGAATTTGGTAAAGGAAGGAGGAAACATGGATCGTGTAGGCGATAAGCAAGTGGGAGGAAAAAAGGCACTATCGTATAACACAATGCTTATCGTTTAGGAGAAGCTACACGATCGTGTAGGTTTTACTGAACGATCGTTTAGGAAATGGTATACGATCGTTTAGCAAACTCGGCACACACTACGATCGTTTAGAGAAGCTATGCGATCGTGTAGGAACTAGTGTGTGATCGTTTAGGCGCGAGGTGGACGATTGTTTAGGCGGAAAGGGACCATCGTATAAACTCTCCATTCTTTTAAGCGATCGTTCACTTATCACCAACGCGCTCTACTATTTCTTTTTTACGACTATTGAATGATTGATTCAAAATGAAACAATTTCATTTTTATTTCATCGGTTACAATAACTGACGTTGCTACATTAACTTACGTCCAAACGTGATTTTTGGATTAATTATCATATAATTAACCAATTAAAATATTAATAAATATAATCATATCATATTTTTACCCTATAGTTTGATATCACATATCTACTATAGTATTTTCTCCTCTACTTGATATAAATCATATTTATATCTAGTTTCCTCCAAAATAATGTATCTCATACATTTAGCCAATTATATCATATATAATTAACTAGTCCAATTATATCATATATAATCGAACTTCCTCTTGTCAATTTGAACTTTTTAAATTAACCCAAACACTGGTTCTCGACTTTATCCAAGTTACCCAGGGGACCTAATGGACATGTGGCTCGAGGCTCCAACGGTCCGTGAATAGCTGACTAAACTCTTTAGCCACGAGATCCACCATCTGTTAACTGTCAGGCATTCCACTAAAGACCAATAGTTGAACTCTTCTTACCACAGATATATTTCTGTGTCCATCGGATATAACCAATCATGAGTACGACGACCCTTCACAGATGCTCGTAAGTACAGTTGGATCAAATTACCGTTTTGCCCCTGTAGTTATATCTCACTCCTTAAGTACCACTGATTCCTCTAATGAACAATAAAAAATAGTCCAACTATGTGTGAACACCTCTCGGGCCAAGAGAAGGTGTGTGGCGCCACATCGTTCAAGTCCTGAAATCAGCCCTTAAGGGAGCTATCTATCTACTTACCCCTGCCTCGGGGAAAGAGTGAATTCCATCTTGTGTAGCTGAGTTCCTAGCTCCCAAATCAGACGAATCCCCAAAATAGTAGGTTTGAATCGGCGACCTGGCCACTCGCACCCATACAAATCAAAAGACAGCCCTCAATGGCAGGAGTTCCCAACCCACTCAAGATTAAGGTCATGTTACCTATGGTCATCCTAGTGAAGTGAAGTCTCTGCCATGAACAGTATTATATAACGAGACGTTAACACTTCGTGGTCGGGTCTTATACAAACTCTTTGTATAGGACGCCCCTACTCGCATGTCCCCAACACAAATGATCAGGATCAAACCATCTATGACAAGTCACAATACTTGTGACCATTCTAGAAAGCAGGGCGCATCCGTAGCATTACCAGGATAAGGTTTCCCTCCTATATCCATATACTACAGACCATTTTGGTTATCACTCAAGACATGATCCACTTGTATGTCACCACATACATGCTTACATACATTCTTGAGTCACATACAGATAACCATGGATTTTATGTTTATTGATTTGTAGTAAAGCAAATGAGCAAAAATACAAGATGTGAAGTAAATATCATATATTAACAACACAAGCGTTCATATAAACTGTTTACAAACTACAGGACACGAAACTTTAAGGCATCAACCCTAACAGTTCTCTAGTTAATCAAAGAGAAATATACTTAGTTTTAAAGATATACGTTTCAATGGTTATCATATTAAGAATGATAGAAATAATAATATGGAGTATCTTTATATCATATCTACTGTCTCATATGAAAAACGTAGATTGGAAGAGTTGTTTCTTTATCTTCTAAATTATATAATACTCATATATGGATAATTGAAACATATGCAACAATGAACTTGAAGTTCATGAATCCAGACATATTTACAATTTGACATGACAAATTAGGTCATCTAGGGTCTATAATGATGAGAAGAATTATTGAGATTCTAATGGACACTTATTAAAGAGCCAAAAGATTCTTCAATCTAATGAATTATCTTGTAATGCTTACTCTCAAGGAAATTTGATAATTAGACCATCACTAGCTAAAATAGGGATTGAATCACCTACATTTTTAGAGGAATTATTGGTGATATATATGGATCTATTAACCCACCAAGTGGATCATTTAGATATTTGATGGTATTAATAGACATATCGAGCAGATGATCACACGTGTGCTTATAATTAAGTTAAGAGCACAATTTCTTAATTATACAATTAAAACCATTCAACTTGATAATGCTGGTAAATTTACATCCCAAAATTTTGATAATATTGTATGCTAATTGGGGTAAGTGTTAAACATTTTGTAACTCATGTTCACATACAAAATGGTTTAGTAGAATCATTCACAAAACATTTGCAGTTAATTGTTAGACCATTGCTTATGAGAGCTAAGCTTCCTACATTTGTATGAGGACATACTATTTTGCATGCAACGTGATTCGTATGTATTAGGACAATAGTTTATCATAAGTATTCGACATTACAATTAGCTTATGGCCATGGGCCAAATATTTTCCATCTGAGAATTTTTGGATGTGCAGTATATGTTCCAATTGCTCCATCACAATGCACTAAGATAGGTTCTCAAAGGAGGTTAGAAATATATAATAGATATGATTCCCAATCAATTAATAAATATCTTGAACCCTTGATAGGTTATGTATTTACTGCACGATTTGCTGATTGTCATTTTAATGAGACAAAATTTCCAACATTAAAGAGAGGAATTAAAAAGTTGGTAAAAGAAATTATATGAAATGCATCGTTATTGTCTCATTTAGATCCTCATACAGATTAATGTGAATTTGAAGTTCAGAAGAGAATTCATTTGCAAAATATAGCAAATCAGTTACCAAATATATTTATAGATGCAAATAAAGTCACTAAATTACATATACCAGCTGCAAATGTTCCATCGAAAATTAATATCCAAACACACTAATGAGTCTGGAATATGCCAGAAGCGTGGTAGACCAGTGGGTTCCAAAGATAAAAATCCTCAAAAAAGAAAAATAATTAATAGTAAAAAAAAGAGACTTGGTTGAGGATATAAATACCTATGAAGAAATCCTTGACATGACTAATGAGGAAGGTGGAATGCATAAAGATAATAATGAGATTTCAATAAACTACGTCATGACAGGAAAAAGATGGAACCGAACTCATGTAATCATTGACAACATTTTTGCGGATAATGTTGCTCTTGATATTATATTTTAAAATGAGGATTCTGGACTAAAATCTGTTGAAGAATGTCGACATAGAAAAAATTGGCTTCAATGGAAAGAAGCAATTGAGGCAGAATTAAATTCACTTTCAAAACGTCAAGTTTTTCAACTAGTAGTTCGAACACCAAAATGTGTCAAATTCATGGGATACAAATAGGTATTTGTGAGAAAAAGAAATGAAAATAATGTGGTCACAAGATATAAAGCAACATTAGTTGCACAAGGTTTCTTACAGAGACCTGATATTGATTATGAGGAGACGTATTCTCCGGTGGTGGATGCAATTACATTAAAATATTTAATTAGTCTGACTGTGTATAAAAATCTAGACATGTATCTTATGGATGTAGTTACAACATATTTATATGGATCTCTTGATAATGATATTTATGTGAGAATCCCAAAAGGATTTAAAGTACCTGAAACATATAAATCAAATTTTTGGGAATTGTATTTAATAAAGTTACAAAGCATGATTGAAACAATCAATACAAATGTGGTACAATCAACTGAGTGGATATTTTTTGAAAGAAGGATATCGAAACAATCTAATATGTCCATGTGTTTTTATAACGAAATCACAGTCAGGATTTGTTATTATAGTTGTATATGTTGACAATTTATATATAATTGGAGCTCCTGAAGAGCTTCCAAAGACAATAGAATATCTTAAGGAAGAATTTAAGATGAAAGATCTCGGAAAAAAAAAAGTTTGCCTTGACTTATAAATTGAGCATTTAGCAGATGAGATATTTGCTCATTAGTCAACTTATACAGGAATTTTTTTTTAAAATGTTCTATATGGACAAAACACATCCATTTAACATTCCAATGTAAGTTCGTTCACTAAGTGTGAAGAAAGATATATTTTGACCTCGAGATGATAATGAAGAACTTCTTGGTCCTAAAGTACCCTATCTTAGTGCAATTGGTGCACTTATATATCTTGCTAATAGTACAAGACTAAGTATTGCATTTTCAATAAATTTATCAGCAAGATATGGTTCTTTTCCAACAAAAAGACATTAGAACAGAATTAAGCATATACTCTGTTATCTCCAAGGAACGATTGATTTGTGTCTATTTTATTCAAATAAATCAAATTTTGATCTAGTTGATTAGACATATTCTGGATATTTATCTGATCTACATAAAGCTAGATCTCAAATAGGTTATCTATTCACATGTGGAGAAATTGTTGTATCGTGGCGATCAGTGAAACAAACTATAACGGCTACTTCCTTAAATCATGCTAAAATTATTGTAATTCACAAGACTAGTCGAGAATGTTTATAGCTAAGATTAATGACTTAACACAATATTATACGAAGACAACACAACATACATATCCCAAATCAAAGGATGGTATATTAAAGGAGATAGAATAAAACATATTTCACCAAAACTTTTTTACACTCATGATTTTGAAGGAAATTGCGACATCATTATATAACAAATTTGTTTGAAAGGTAACTTGGTAGATTTATTTACAAAAGCATTATCTACCGGAACCTTTGAAAAATTGGTGCACAATATTGGAATGCATTGACTTAGAGATCTCAAGTAATGTTCCCATGATAGGGAGTAAATATACTTTATAAATTATATGAAATATATACGCTTTTCCCTTCACTATGATTTGTTTCCATTGAGTTTTTCTTAATAAGGTTTTAACGAGATATATTTCATATATATAATGAACATCTAAGGGGGAGTATTATGAATATTATGATAGTAGATGCCATTAGATGCTTATGGTTAGTGTCGATTGACCATATGTCATGCCCCCATTTTCTGAAGTGTTGTCCATGTGTCTCAAAATTACACATTATTAGTGTTCATGTAATCCACCTCTTTGCCAAATTGCCTATAAATAGTAGCATTCGATGAAAGTTAAAAAGACACACATTTGGCAAATTCCATGAAAATTAGAGAGTGGAAAATTTAGAGAAATTTCTTATTTTATATTTTGCTAATTTATTTTATTTTATTTATATATTATGTTTAATTTATTTTAATATTCATTTATTTTATTATTTTATTATACTATATTTATCATAATATTATATTTTATTGGTATTCATGTTTCTACTATGTTCCTCAAATTTATAACAAAAAAAATCCCAATATTTATTTTTTCAAAGAGAATTTTTAATAGAAAAAAAAAAAAGAAGAGAGAGATGGGCCAGGATCTCGATCGGATCCTCGGCCCAGATGGTATTAGGGTCCATATAGCGAGAGAGGCAAATATCAAATTAGACCTCCAAGAAGAACAACGAGAACAAATTCAAAATTTGAAATTCCGAAGTCGATCGCAGAGAAGGAGCAAAATCAAGAATGGCATCAGCGCGTGGAGGGTTGAAAGATTTCTACAAGCAAAGGAAGAACAGTGGAATCTCCAAGGCTAACAGCAAGGCTTCAAAGCCCTCTTCTCGGAAAATCAAATCTCCGGCCAACTCTGCATCTTTGGGCTCCGATGCCGTCCAACCGGCTGCTCTCATTTCTCATGGATCCCTCGACCTTCAAGGTTCATATATCTTCTTTTCCAGTCTTCTTCGTTTCTTTACATTCCTGGATATTTGCTTTCTTCGTTAGGTCTCGTTGCTTTTGGTTCGTTCATTAACGTGGTATGAATGACCTGTGGACTTATGCCTCGTCATTCTGAATGATTAAGCACGTTTCAGTTGAGATAAAGTTCTATAATAGTTATGCCTCGTGATTCTAAAGGATTAAGCACGTTGCCAAGAAGTTGTTGAGTATCAGTCACAATCAAGCTGTTCAATAGTTGAATTAAGGATATCTATAGTTTGGATTTCTCTCTTTTTTACTGTTGAAGGATATTAAATTAATAGGTTTAGACTTATCCCTCATAGTTATGCACAAAGAAGGATGAACAATTTAGTCTTGCCGTCTCTGTGTCTCACACGTATTGGACACTTGAACGCTTTGATACTTATTGAACAACATTTCGATTCTTGTTGGACACATAGAGGATACTTGTTAACACAATAAGTATGCATTAGACACTACTTGTACGAAATCAATATAGGTCTAAAATATCAACATTTGTTAGGTATTTATTGAACACTGAATAGATGCATAATAATCTTGGACAAATATAAGAAATTTCAGGAGTGAAATACATCAAATTCATTTTTTAGCATATAGATGCATAAACTTATTGACTTTTCTTTTTCAAGGGAAAAAAAAAAACTTATTGACTTTTCTAGTAGTAAGTTATATATATGTTTAAAAATGTATCTTTGCCGCATTTGTCTTAGATCTTTAGAACATGATGTGTCACTGTTATTGTGTTGTATCTATGTTTCATATTCGTATCCCTACTTCTTAGCTTAGGAAGGATTATGCATGTTCGAGTGAAAATGTTGTGGGATACCGGTTAAGTTCTATAGTAGTGGAATTATGGACGCCCAATGTTAGCTTTCTTTTAGTTTTCCAAAAAAAAAAAAAAAGGAATCTACGTTTTACTATATATCTATTTTAATAATCTGCATTTTGTTTCATTTTGAACGTTGAATTTTGTTTTAGATGATTATGGTGCATTGGAGAATATGTTGAGGCAATTCGATATGAACATGGCCTATGGACCTTGCCTTGGAATGACCAGAATGGCACGGTGGGAGCGTGCCTGTAATCTTGGTCTGAACCCTCCAAAAGACATTGAGACACTCTTAAAGGCTAGAAAAGTGCAATTGGAGTGCTTGTGGGATTCTCGAGTTTAAACTACAATGCTTGCTGTGTTATTTTTGTTTAATGTATGAAGTGTATGCTGTACTTTTGGACAAAATGTTCAGCCCCTGGCTGAAACGGTGCACTTTCCCTGTGATGTGAATGGGTTAGAAATAGAATGTTTGCTGATGACAGCTTCCTTATTTACTTCTCAGTTATGTTTAAAACCTCTTATGAGTAGTTGTATAGTTAAATTTGGGTGATATTTTCCTTTCCTAGTGTTGTTATACTTGAACTTGACATGATGTGTGCATCCGTGATTAAGACGTCTTTCGATTCCTAAAAGTTTGAAGAATATTTGTATAAGTAGTAGCATTTCAAAATTTTGCCAATGTGATATTGGTGGGTTCCTTAATCTTGGCTGTCTAAGATTTAGAATAGAATAGTCAAAGATTTATGCAGGCATTATGAGATTGTTAATAAGTTGGGAGATTGCTGGAGAAGACAAAGTTGAAGAACTGAGTTGAAACTGATTGAAAATGGGATCTCATTGGAACAGTTTTTGTGAAAGTGGAGAAGGCTAAGATTGTAGAGAACAGAAGGGAGGGGTAAGATTGGTAAGATTTTCTTAGTTTATTGCTTGGAAGTAGCAGAATTTAATATAAAGGGAAAAAAAAAAGTATAGTAAAGATAGTAGGAGGGTTGGAAAAAACTGGGCAGAGAGAATCAGGAGATGTCTTCAAATATCTCCTCTGCCCTTCTACATATTTACATTTATAAGGTTTTTTATCCAATCATATGCTAAAGCAATTTGTTCTTGGAAATAACTGTGTAGTGCACGGGTATGTATTTTTAGAGAAAGAGCCCTTGCAAGTGGGGAAACTCATGAAGATTGGAAGTTTTGGGATTAGTTAAAGGAGGGGAGGATTTAGTATTAGGTAGAGATGTCTACTTAATCTGTGGGGTCGGGGCTTCGTAAGATCTGCTTCAAACGGGGTGGGAAATCTTGATTAGATAGGGAATGGGGAAGGAGTGGGGAGGATTTTTTCCCTATTGATTAAACGAGGATGGGGATTACATTCTCCGACCCTGATCCTGTTCCCGCCTTGATTTTCTATCCTACCTTGATGAAATTTTATACTAAACTAACACATATATGAAATATATATAATAACACATATATCTATAATACATATAATACCACATTATATATCTATCTATATATTACAAAAATCATAACCTCAACCATTACTTATTTTCTACTTTTCATCCCAAATTTTTCATACGTTAACACATTTTTAAGATATGTATATTTTTATTATTTAAAATTTTATTACTTTTATGATCCTGAATGTTATAATGCTTAAGTTGAAGGCTAGACTTGTAATATTTAAAATTTAGAAATGTTGAGATCACATTTTTAAGTATATTTTTAGACAAAATATTATTGTTTTTATTAGAAAAATTTATAAATTTTTCTTTGAAAAGAAGACATTGAAAATGACCAATTTGACTAATAAATTTTCATTAAAGTTGAGTAAATATTATTTTAAAGTTGTTATTTTTTTTTTTTAAAAAAAGATAATTTTTGTCTGCGGGGAACCCGATCTCTACGAATTACTTATCAGAAAATCCCCTAGTAAATAAGGAGTTTGTTAATATAATTTAATAGACGTAATTTAGTGTTAAACAATGAGAGATGGAAGCTTTTAGTTTTGATGAGCTTGAGTCCCTAGTATAGTAAATAGGGAGTTTGTTAATATAGGTAGAGTTCTAAATTTTGGTTGTATGTGGATGGGTTTGACATTAATATAAATGGTGAATATTTAATTATAATATAAATGGTAAATAGGGAGCTTGAGTCCCTAACATTTAATCATATCTCAAAAAGTTTTATGAGACGCCAAAGTCAACTTAGCTGAAGTAAGATTTTATTATTTTGTTTTTTTAAAAGGAAAAACACCCCTCAACTCCAAACGTGTCACAGGAATCCACACTCGAATAACATCACCAAAATTTCTCAATTTTTATTTTAAAAAATAGCTCTGATGTTGTTTTTCTCTTAAAAAAAAAAAGAATTATCAATTCCATAGCGTATTTATATGTTCTATAATTCATTAAATGTATGTTTTTTTTTTTTTTTTAACAATACTTGAAGTGAGAACTTAATATACGGTTACAATTGCAATACTTTTTTAAAGCAACATTTGTGTAGTTTAATATTAAAATTGATGAAATTAAAAATTTAGATCAAAATTTATACAAATAAATTTATGGTCTTCCTTGAAAAAAAAAAACATAAACAAAATCTGAATATGATGACAATAGTATACATAGACTTCAACTAGAGATGTCCACGGGACAAGACGAGGACAGGAGCTCCTCGTCCCGGTCCCATCCCCTATTCCATTCTTCATTCCTGTAAATTCTACGCAAGAATTTCCCGTGGGAAAAAATTTTCTACCATCATTTTTTTCTAATAATTTTTTTATTTCAGTTAAATTATATTTTTACCAATTCCTTAAACATATCTAATACAACTTTTATTTAAATAAAATATTATCAATTTTGGTAATAAAAACAATAATACACATTCAATTTAAAAAGATATAATTAAAATGCTAATTCTCATAATTTTTATAAATTAAAATTCAACAATTAGAACATCTTGTCTTAAATATTAAAATATCTAGGAATTAAAGTAATAAAGTCTTAAATTTAAAATAACTAAAACCTCCATAATTATCCTAACAAAGTTTACAATATTAATATATATATATATATATATATATATATATATATATATATATTATAATTTATAATTTAGTATTACAAAAGTTGGGGCGAAGCGGGGACACGAGTCAAGGTCAGGGTCGGGGAATATATTCCCTGTCTTCGGTCCCGAATTGCAAACGGGAAAAAAAATCCCTACTCCCTCTCCATTCCCCATGTATTCGGGGATTCTCTGCCCCATTTGGATGTATCTATAAATTATAATAGTTTGTGTTTGAGATGCATACTATTTTAGTATGAATTATAATAGTCTGTGTTTTGGATGCTACATTAGAAAATAGTAAATATTGTAACGGAGCACTTTAACAAAAAAGGATTTGAAATAGTAATAATGTAGGTAATTGACTATTACCATTGGAGTCTCAAACATATTTGGGCCACCAATTTGTTGGTGGCCCAAACATTCCCTTAGGTGCGTCCATCCATTTTTATGCATCATATCAAATTGTTTCATCACAATTTGTCACATGAAAATTTTTTCATACTTTCTTAAAAAAAAAAGTTCAAAAACACTTTTGGTTTCTAAACTGTGAAAGTAATAATTTAGTCCGTGAACTTTGGTTTGTAAGCATTTAATCTCCAACTTTAATATGTAATAATTTAATCTTTATACTTTCAAAATTGTAACAATCTAGTCCAAATTTTATCAAAAATAGATGTTAATTTTATATTATGGAAAATTCTTATAAATAAAAAAATCCCAAAAATATTTACACTTCATAGCAAATTTCAAAAGTGCTTGTACTTTAAAAAGACCCATTTATTATTTTATGATGTAGATTTGTAATTTTATAAAAATATCGAGTCTCTAGTTAGTTTATCGGCTAATTTATAAAAAAAAAGTCCATTACAATGACTAAATTATTACATAATAAAGTCTAGGGGACTATATTGCTGTAAAATTAAAAGTTTAAGAAAAAAATGATTGACCTAAAAAGTGATTTTGAACCTAACATTTTAATATATTAAATGCTATTATATTTTTTGATGATGAGAGAACCAAGTATTTATGATTTTTTTTTTTTTAATGTTATTCATACAAGGTCATTTTTTTCTTTTTAATAATTTCCTAAAAAGAATGCTAACCTAAAAAGAATGCTAACCATAATATAATTTTAGGAACCGTCTAAAAAAAGAAGTTAGGGGAAAAAAAAAAAAAGTCTAAAAAAAGTGAAGTATTGTTGAGAATTAGTTTGAGGTCCTAAAAATAAGAATGACCCAACAAAAAATGGAGGTATAAAAAGAGGAGTCCATCGTTCCCCATAACCATCACGCTTCCTCACAACTAAGAAAGAAGAAAGAAAGAAATAAAGAAACAAGAAACAAGAAAAAGAATGGGGAAATCCATAATTTTGCTTGTTTCAGGGCTTTCTCTCATGTGTCTCCTAACCCTAGCATCCTCCGAGAAGGATCGATTCTTGGTGGAGGGAAAAGTATATTGCGATACATGCCGCGTTCAATTCTTCACTAAAGTCAGCAAATTCCTCGAGGGTAAGAATAACAATAACTAAATGGAAATGGAAATTGAAATGGAAATTGAAATTGAAATTGAAATTGACATACAGGTGCTACGGTGAGGCTGGAATGCAAAGAAATCGAAGGAGGAAGCGTGACGTTCAGCAAGGAGGCGGTGACGGATAAGAGCGGAAGCTACAGCATCGAGGCGGACGGAGATCACGAAGAGGAATTGTGCGAAGTATCGTTGGTGAAGAGCGATGATCCAGATTGCGACGAGATATCTGTAGAGAAATACGAGCACATGGCCAGAGTGAGTATCACCAACAACAGTGGAATCACAAATCCCGTTCGCCTTGCTAATCCGCTCGCTTTTATGAAGAAGGAGAAGCTTCCTGAGTGTAAGGAAGTTCTTAGAGAGCTTGGATTTGACGATGAGGGAATCCTTGTTTGAGTTTTTAAGCTCCTTCCTCTCATTCATTTTACTCTCTATTAATATTAATATTATTTAATTACTACTACTTCTTAATTCATTTTTTTGCATCAATTTCATATATCATCATAAACACATCCAACTATATATGAGATCATGAATGTCCCCTTAAGGACAGTATTTATATCTAAATAAGTAATTTCAACATAATCAATATTCTATAGTATTTACTCAAAAAAAATGCAACAAAAAATCGAGGAAAAATGATTAAAAAAAAAAAAAAAAAGAGAGAGAGAACTGTCGTGAGTGTCAATTTTGATTGTTTTATTATGCCTTTGCTTCAAATCTCTGATTCTCGAACAACAAGGGACTATTTGGTTTCGGATATATATTTGACCTCTTATATGAAGTTAATATTAAACAATAGGAACTAAATTCTAAATTTCAAAATTACTAACTTTGTCCAAAACATAGAGTAGTAACTTGAAATTTAATCTAATTTAATTTATAATTCATTATATAATACAAATTTTATTTTTTTTTAAAAAAAATAAATTAGATATATAATTAACATACTATATTTCTAATAATTATAAACTATAAGACCTCAATTTTAATTGATTCCAAATCACAGGGACTAGAATTTCTATTTTTCCTATAATATTAACATTACAATAATTATATAAATTTTTTTTTTAACATAAAACATGTTAATAAATCAATAATAATTTATTATCTTAAGTGGATAACTACAATTAGTTCATGATATAAACTAGAATCCAATTTCTAAATTCTAGTTTTCATTTTCACAAATTTCTGTTTTTAGATTCTTCTAAAATTTTAGATCGTAGTTTATTATTATGGCATGTGGTGTATTAACATAATTAAAGTTCAAAGTCGAAAGTGCATTAAGCTATTTTTTGACAGTCAAATAGCAGCAAGTATTATAAAGAATCGTGTCCGTGCATAACCGTAAAAAATACGAAAAACTCTCTGGTCAGTTCCAGCATCTGTAATTTGTTCTTCCCAACCATCTACAAACCATTTTGAAATCACCAGAAACATGCAAATATGGTATACATTTAGTTACATTGTAAATTGTATGCAGCACATATATAAAATTGTTATTATGATTACAATTTAACAAGTTAGCTTGAAGGAAAAATATAACAAATTAGACCTTTTCTAGGTTATTGTTGTTGTGTGGAAAGACTTGGATTTTGAAATCATGTTATGTCCTTAATAAAACGAATAATCGTGCAATAAGGAAGATGTGAACACAATTCAAATCGTTGTATTGTTGTTCATAGAATAGTTACATTTAAAAACGCCATGGTTGCAAAGAACAAAATAATTCCTATTTCAGAAGAATCAAGCAAATTTGTAGGTAAAGAAAAATGGTAGAGATTGCTGCAGAATAGGGCAGACTTTCTGAATCTAAAGAAGAAACACCAATAAACTAAAAAATCCATCTGATGATGAAAACCAAAAATAAGGAAGAACAGAACATCAAAACACCTTGATCAATTGAAAAAAAAAAAAAAAAAAAGTTTACAAAATCATAGTGCCTACTATCTAATATGGGGTGGAGATATCAGGTGAACTTTTAATCTTGTATAATGGTAAACTCCCAGTAATCATCTCAGCAGCAGCAATGGAATCAGAAATCCTTCCTCGAAACATGCAAACCGAATATTAGTTGGAACAAATGAGAAAGAATGAACGAGACTGGCATATGAGGAAGTGTAAACGAGGATTGCAGAGTAATTGACTGAATGACAAAAAAAAAAAAAAAAAAAAAAAAAAAAAAAAAAAAAAAGAAAAGAAAAAAAGAAAAGAAAAGAAAAAGCAGTGTTACAAAAGAGGGAGGTGAAGAAGCATGGCCACAAATCATGCTACCAAGCAAACAATTAATGAACATAGTCTGAATGAAGAATTTTCTGGCAAGAGCCCACTAAGCAGGTGGAACTATTTCAAATACCAATACAATTTTCCTGCCAACTCTCTTGAGATGAAATGGTAAGCTGTTCATCAAATACTAGATCCTCCCATAGTCTTTTCTTCCACGAGATGCTGGAGGAATGCTTGTAACAGGCTGATTCGCTCTAAACCCTATGGAAGAATAAATATTATAAGCATTTCGAAATTTCGAAACAAGGATTTGATTAGAAAGTATATGTAAAAGGTTAAGGTTATATTCTCTTGAAAGCATATTTACCCCATGACATGCCACTGCTGAAAGATCCACTTCCGGGAGAACGAGGGCCTCCAGAATTATAGCTGGGAAGGGGTGGTTGGATCTTCACAGGGTTCCACTCGTAACCTCGAACGTTTGTGCTTCTCCCTTGATTGAACCGCTGAACAGGTTGCTGTCCCAATCGGCTTGGGGAATTGTGTGAACTATGAGGCATGAGATGGGAATGCTTTGATGAGGAACGAGCATATCCAGTGTGCAAATCTTGAGCTGAGGGCGGGCTACCCACCTCTACATGCGGAAATGCTTGGACAGGTCCAGTTTTTCTGAAATTGTAATGAAATGGAAAAGGTATAAAGGAATGAAAAATATGAAATCTCAAAGGTCGTTCTGTGTCGGAATCAAAATAGGAAAAGAAAATCATGCCACCTGGGAGAATTTACAACATATATTGAGTGGGGGAGTGATTTGATTATTCAATGGATCTACAAATCACAAAAGAAAGAATCTCCATTTTATCCTAAATATACAAACAAATAATCAAGGCGCATAATGTTTGATTCAAGAGGGGAACTAAATATACACGAGTATAACCAACTGGAATAGCTTGCAACAGGGAATGTAATACACAAGTATTAGTCACAAGATGATGCAAAACTTGAGAAAGAAGTCTCTAATTATTGAAAGAATCGACTGATTTAAGCTTAGGTACAAGTATTTAAGGCATAACAACCATGACTAACCCTTTACAGTTATACTTCACCAACTAATAGTAAACTAATAACGAACTAAAAACCTCTAATAGAAGGTGGAACCCTCAAAACAACGGCTGAAGCAGTACTAACTTAAAACGGCTGGATTTTACAAAATAGGGGAATGTCTAATAAAACCCCCACACTACATAATGTTTGATTCGAACAAAGTACCAAGTCAAAAATTAAGAATGTGTCAACAAGTAAACAAGCTCGTTATATCTACCTTTGTGAGGTTAAATTCAAACTAGCGCTCGGCATACTAAATCTTCCAATCCCAGTAGATGGATTTGATGAACCCACATGCATGTTGCTAAAATCAGTTGAAATGCTGCTGATATTTGATTCACCATCATCTTGGAGGAGTAGTTCATCACTGAAGGAACAGAAATCATACCACATTGAAATTTGACGGAAAAAACAAAAGATCTGCATCTTACAAGTACATTTTAGTGAGAAGAGGTATGGGAACTATACGAGGATACCATCAGTCTATAACTCAATTGAATAAACTTTATACAAATATAAAGAGATCATCAATCCACAACATAATAAATAATCCAAAAGAAATATGTATTAAGGTTGTAATAGAATAAACAATGAATAGCTTAAAAGCACAATCATTGATGGATTACAGATACATTTGCGATACATTTCATTATTTTCATTTTTTAGAATATATATCTATGTACTGATATATTTAGCCCTTCAAAATAGATTAAACATGTAAATTTAACATTTAAAAAACATGTGCTTCAATAAGAACTTGTAAAGTCAATCAAATTGAATGGTTTCTTTTTAAGGGTTGTAATTGCATCATTCACTTCGTGGAATTTTATTTGCGTAGGGCTGAACCATTGCAGTGTACGAGTGGACTCTCATAAATCAGCTTTTTTCTTATTATTTTCTAGTATGTGGGGGTGGAGATTTGAACTTCAACCTCAAAGAAAGAAAGAAGTAGATGGCATAGACCCAGACCCATCTTTATGTTGGTTTTTCCTAGATACTTATTTGTAAATGGTTTGCAAGTCTAGGTTAAAAATTAGTCAGCTTCGTGGTAACTTTCATCTTTCTGACTTGCAGAACCCTTTGCAGCAGTTGGTTTGCTGGTTGTCTAGTAGTTATCTTTGGCTGCTTGGAAGTATTTCTCTTCTGTTGGTTCTTAAGGTTGTTGGGAGTTCTCTTTGGCAGTTGCGGTTCTTTATTGGAGGCTGCTGTTGTGGCCGGTTTTTTTCTAGTTTATATTTGGCTATTGTTTTTTCTTCTCTCCCTTTGGGAGGTTGTGTCCGAGAACTTTTTGTATTTTTTGTTTCTTGTTTTTTTTTTTAAAAAATGTTTGCAAACCCAACGTCTAAAGGAGTTTTTTCAACTTCTCACCATTTTTCTCTTTTCGGAGGGATGTATAACATATCCAAACTGTCCAAAATTCAAAAAAGTTTAAAAGCCAGGACATTTTTTCTGCACATGGGACACGTGTCCAGCATATGACTTACACACTTCGTTTGTATAGAATGTCCACATTTCCTGGCTGATAGCTGATATAATAAATTCAATAAAACAAATACACATGAAATAATTAAAATGAAATCCATAATAAAAACAAGAATCAAGTTTTATGGTTAGCTGGTAACAGTGGATTTTTAAAACAACACACTCCAGAACCAACTAGCTTTTTAATTACCTTTGTCTGGACAATATGGCATTTAAAATAAAGAGCAAAAAACTTGATTTGATCATGGAGTCACAGATTCTTTTAATGGTATTATAACACGTGAGGATAAATGCCCGGTTAAAATTGGTGATTCAGATACAGTATTTGGTAAGTAGTTTACATCATACACACTAGTTCAGAAGAATGGCACCACACTATAAAAGTAATAAGCCTATTTTCCTTTTCCTTCTACATTTTGAAAATATTTTCTGCTAAACCAAACAAGTTGATGAAAAGAATCAATATTCAATTAGCTAGGACTCGAAATCTATCTATCAAGCTCCCTGCTTGGTGTTTTTTTTTTTTTTTTTTTTTTTTAAAAAATATGAAACCGAAAACACTTCATTAAAAAAAAAAAACAAAAGAAAAGCATTACAACCTGAAGGGAAAAAGGGAACCATAATTGCAAAAGTTGACTAACCTATAATTGGGATCCCAGTCTCCAGGATCAGGCAATTCAGACTTATTACGAGCCACATCTGTTGGTTGTGAAAATTGCATATTTGAACCAGGCAGATGAGATCCTGGCATACTCTGAATGGTAGGGTATCCCGCAGAGCTTCCACTACCTACTTGCTGCTGCTTCCAGCCTGTAGCACTGCTACTTGGTGGCAGATGAGATGGTGAGCAACCGTGTAAAGAGTTCCCATCTGCTTGACTGTAGCTTGTGCCTTCAGTAGATTGCCCTTGCCAGTGAGAAGATGAAGAACCATCATGAGTACCAGAGTAATCCCAAAATTTCCTTCTATTAAATTGACCAACTGTAGCCATTTTTCCCAGGGGCGACCCCTGACAACTACCCCTTGCAGGAGAAGTTGGCCCATAATGTCCAGGAGAGCCCACTGGAACTTGACCGTAACTGCTCGGTGGGGTAAACTGTGACGGACTCGTGCCTAGGGGCAGTGGCGCAAAGTTCCCAGTTGATGGGCTCACACCAATCCCATTACCATGGGATAATTGGAAAATCCTCTGCCGAGTATCTGGGCTACTTGCAAGCACTGATATTCTTCCCTGTGGATGCATATTCATTCCAGAGGGACCAACAGGTGAATAATATGCAAGCATACCATTGTCCCCGTAACTTCCATAGCTGTTTCCAAACCCAATACTTTCATTGTAGCTACCATGACTTCCAACGCTGCCATAACTGTTGGCATGGGCATATGGTACCATTTGAAAATGAGGGCTGCTCTGAAGAACTCTGTTCCTACCTACAATCTGAATGAAAGTATATATTTACTTCAGATCAGAAAAACTTCTAGTAAATCTTGCAAAAATGATGACCAATAATTTGAACGACCTCCAATTAGAGGGAAAAAAAAAGGGACTCACATTGGGAGAGAGACCAGCTGCAAACCAATGCCCTCCACCCGGATGATGGTCATCCACCTTTATGTTTTGTGAAACAGGCTATGGAAAGGGAAAAAAATTGTATGATTGTTATATCCAAAATCGCTAATAAATTGGGAATGCAAAATAGAAAGTAAACCCACAAGATAAAATAAGCTAATGAAGGGGGAAATCCTAGAATGTTGTATATGTACAACAGTGAACAAAAAATCTTAGTAGATGAATTACACGAGACAACCTACTTGGCATGCATATTGAGGTGACAGAAGAAAAAAAGTGTGCCAGTAATTCTATGGATCACAAGATGAGGTGCTTATGGAAACATTTTTATTGACTGAATGGAAACACCAAGATACTGCATTCCACCAAACAGTTGTCATAAGTCATGCAGATACTCTCACAGTGAAAGTAACTGTTCCAATTAGTTGTCATTAATCAGGTTACGATTCTCCTTTGTGCTCTAACAATGAAAAAAGTTTTACGCAGCCAATGAACTTCATAATTAAGATCACATATTTACAAGTCAATAACATCAAAATGGTTTGAGACTTTGCAGTTTTAAAATGAATTTAAAAGTTCCATAACCGTACTAATGTTTGACATCAACTTACCAAACGCCTGGTCTCTGGTGGAGGCGTGTATGGGCATGTGAAAGGCTCTCCTGTCACAAAAGGGTGTTTGGAGGCCTGCATGCACACATGGATTCAATATCCAAGTTTCTATTGCTTCTTAGTTATAAAATATGCTATTCAGGTAAATAAAAAAATTAAGTAAACTCTTATGAGGGAAACATCAATACCTGGAAAGGTGACCACCTTTTCGCAGGATCAAACTCCACAAGGCCCTTTAGGAAATCAATTAAGGCCAATCGTATTTGACTCTCTGTTAATAAATTACATTGTCCCGGTTAGAAGTTCCTAAGACAGAGGTTTGGACCCAAGGCACAAAAAGGCTTACCTTTCCTAATATCTTCCTCAGCCAAGTTTTTTCTATAAGGGTAGTTATTCACAATTGCCTCAAGGTCCATTCGATTGAAATACTCTTTTCCAATTGAAGGCTTTTTCATCTCTCTCTGAAAATAAACAAGCAACACTTGCACAGTTGGATACAAGTATTGGAGTGGAAATCAACTTAAACAAGTAGGGAATCAGCATCCAAGAACAATTAACCAATTTAGATAAGGAATCAGAGCATCTACATTACTAGGCATCATCGAGAAAAGATTGGTCAGACAGAAAAATAAGAAATGTCTAGCAAGAGCATCTCTGGTACTCGATATATTTTCTTGGCAATAGTTGAATTTATTGGAATGACAGAGAAATAAATGTACACTTACAGCTTCATATTCATCTGCTTTTAATGCTTGAAACAAGCTTCGGCCACTTGCATAAATTTCACCGTTTTCATTATGGAAACCTCCAATAAACTTAAAGAATTTGCTAGTATGTTTTGCCTCCTTCAGAACATAATCCGGAGGCTGTCCCCTGTTAATTATAAAACATGCATGACAGGAAAGTCAGAATCGTTGCATATATAAAAAAAATGTTTTTACAAATAAATATAAAACTAATTTACGGTTTAATCAAATAAAAAACCTCGTAAGGTGAAAAACCGATATTATAATTGAATAAATTAATTCAAAAAAAATCAGAACAAATAATGCGACCTTTTTCTGAAATTTGAGGGACGAATAAAAGAAGCCGAACTGGCATAAATTATAAAGAAAAATGAGGAATCAAGTCAAACCCCTTGATAATGTTAACTGAATGCCACTGAACCAATTAGCAACAGTTTAATCGATTCGGTCTACCGGCTTGCTAAAAAATCCCAGGCATGAGCCGTGTGGGTCTCAAAGGCAGCCTGGGCATTGTTCACTTCACATTATTGGGCCCTAAGAGGCCTAGGCCCTAGAGTGAGTTAACTTACTAGGGAATGCACGTGTACGTAAATATCTCAAAACAAATTGTATGCATTTCACATGGATTGAGCAAGCAAATTGGAGTCTCTCAATGGGACATTCTAGCCAATGGGACTGCCTATACTATTTGAGAATATATTCAATTTTTAATGTAAATATATATCCGGTCAGCTCGGTTATATCCAGTCGAGTCATTTCTAAACCAGAACTGACCAATTATAATGTGGAAGCCTTAATTGTCAACCCCATCGGACTGCAACCGAACCGATGGCAGTTTCAATTGGTTTAAACAAAATTTTCAGTTTCCCTTGAACCCCTAATTCTCACGTGTAGATTTCTTTAAATGCAAGATTAACCAAATATCCTGAGCAGTGAATGCTCCTGTTAGAATTCTAAATTGATGATTTTGGTGGCTGATAGACTTGCCTCACTTGACAAGGATATAAACTTTGGCTTCTGAATGATAAAAAGATTCTTTCCCTCCTACGTCCATATTTCAATTTTCAAAACATTTACCAACAGAAAACGGTAATTTTTATGAAGTTTGTAAGTGAATTTGAAAAGGCAAATACCCCCAAGAAAATCAAGGTTTTCCATGGTCACTGATTTTTAGCATTAGTATTGTTTTTCTGTTATATATTTCTCCATTTCTCCCAGATTAAGATGGATTTTTTCAAGCCCTTTCAGGTTTTGTTCAGTTTATTCTATGGATAAATTTTTTTCTTCTGTAAAAGAATATTTGGACAAGACTTACCCAAGAATGTCAATCATCCGCCTCAATAAATCAAATTCTGAAGCCCCTGGAAATAATGGCAGTCCAAGAAACAACTCAGCAACTATGCAACCAAAGGACCACATATCAATAGCTGTAGTGTATCTGAACAAATGGTTAAGGGTAACATCTGAAATCGTAAGAAACTAGGAAGAAATAGATATACACATTATATTACTTTAAAGGTTAAATTACAAATTACTTTAAAGGTTATCTTTGATTTCATTTAAGATTCACAAAACTACTAAATACAAAATCGAAAGATTAAGGTTCCATTGGACATAAAATTTTAGTTTATATATATATTTTGGCACCGTTGCTAGGGATAAAAAAAATTTAAATTTATATCTCACAGATCAATCATTTTTTAAATTTTCTGCATTTGTTAGAGATCTATTCAACACAAAATTGAAAGTTGATAAACCCAATAGACTACGCTTTTGAAAGTTCAAGGACTAAAGAGACACAAGCTTCTGAGTTCTGGGACTAAACTAGTAACTTAATCTAATTGGCATAAAAAACACTCAGGGAGGGTTACAATTATTTGGGTGTTAAGAAACCCACAAAAATCAATAAAGTGCCTACATAACATTGCTCCATGATAAGAAGAAAAGAGACAAACATGGGAAATGGAAACAACATGACATGGATATGGCTACACATTAAGTAGGGCACATGCACATTGGGGAATTGGGACACTTTTTTTTAAGCGCATACAGAAATTTATTGCTTCAAAGACTTCAAAATGGATAAAAAATGTAACTTGTACATAAAGAAACAAAATGTAGTTCACTAAGAATAATAAAGTCTAAATAAAAAAGTGTTTGGTTGTTCAACTCTCCGTGATTGGTCAATAATTCCAAAGTAGCTCCGATTTATCCTCAAGAATCAAAGTAGAAGTTGATTTATTGTTTCCAGTTGAAGAAGCGGCCACCTTATCCAATATAAATATCAAACAAGAAGATACTACACAAAGTTGTTCACAGCTGTGGAGTTCATAAATCATTAACATAGTAATAACTTTATTTAAAACTTTAAAAAAAAAATTATTAGAAAAGTCATTAAGAAGAAAGAACCGAGGAGGCTGTGGGATTGAAGATAAGTGTATCGGAGGATAATGGTATTGGGGAAATTCCCAGTAAGAAGACAAGTTCCTCTCAAAATACGAACCTACTAAACACCCAAGGCCACTACTTGATTTTCTTCCTGCTTCTCTTTCTGCTCACATTCACTTCCTCCCTCCCTGCACGATTTCAACCTAAGCTCCACTGCACAATTTCAACCGAACAGTCGATTGAAGATCAAGGCAGGGTTCTTGTGACAAAGGTCTTAAAAAAGGAAAATTAGCACAATTGAAGGTAACCAGCCAACAAGTACTAGGTAGTATAGTAGAAAGAGTCAAAGACCTATTAGAGCTGTGAAAGTCTCCATTTTATTAAATTAAGAAAGACAGGCTTTGTAGTGACAAGGATGCCTCTTTTTATTCAGCCAACATGTTCTTCATCTTCTTTGTGGTTCTTCCTTGGCTCCAAACATCAGCATTCTATGAGTTAATGTGGTTAGGGCCATCCTTTCATAACTTTGGTTGGCACATAACGAAAAGAACTTTATGAACAAACAACTTTTCGAATTGCTCCATTTTAAATCCATTTGTCTAAAGGCTTCATCCTAGTGTTCTCTTTCAAAGACTTGGGTGTCCCTCTACTTAAGAGCAAACCTCTAAATGGCTTCGTCCCTCATTGCTTCCTCAACCTAATATAAATACAGTTTTAATGAAAACATTTTGAGGGTGGATGAGGAAACAAAAAGGTCATCCAGAGAGTTGACAAATAAAGCAACCAGCTCTTTTTCTACAACAAATTTCAAATGGAGAAGAGCTATTTCTTTCCAGATTTTGATTGTGCCGCTTCCTTACCTCCCATCCTGATCAACAGAGTAGAACTAGCTCTAGTAGCCACCTTTCTATTAAAAAAATAATAATAAAAAACAAATAAGAGACAACTTTTCATTGATGCATGAACTGTTCAAGGAAACAACCTTCTAGAGGGAGAATAAAAGAACAGAAAACAATCAAAACAGTCACCCAACAGGAAAGAAAGGTCGAAACAGAAACCACCGGGAAAGACTGCCTTAAGGATCCCTACAAAACAAAAAGAATAACTAACAAAAAATAGCCTAACCTGAGAACTAAAAACAAAGAACCAAAGAAAATTGTCCACAAAACTAAAAGATCCAACAATGAGCTACTCCCAAACAGTCGAAGCCAAACCAGACAAAAAGAAACAATCCAGCCACTCCAAAAAGCTTCAAGCAATCCAAAGGGAAGAAGGGAAAGAAAGGCAGGTGCAATAGCGGCAGAACTGATGATACAACCATCAACCATAAAACCAAAGACGAACCAGGGTAACAAAGCAACTTGATTAAATGGAGAAACAAAACGTCTTGAAGAACGACCAAACCCTTAGAAGAATGCTATCAATAACTCTGCAGGATGACAATCAAACCAGAAAAAAAACATTCCCAAAATGCCAACTTAATAACAAATCCACCTGAAAATCTGAAAGTAGCAGAAAACAGTCCATCAATTCATAGAAAAATCCTTGATAATCCTCTTCTTAGGACTCAGTATCAACAAACAGCAGCTCCCAAAAATAATCCACAAAATTCTGAAGAGAATTGTTTCCCACAGAGGCTAAAGCTTAACCCAGGTGTAATCTACAAGCTTCAACAATGGAGGAAAGATGGGATGAGATTTCAAGAGGAGGTAAGGGAGAAAAACATATATCCTTTCTCATTTCATCCCTCTGAAACAAACTTTCAAGGGCATCCCCATAATGCTCATCAGAAGGTAAAAGCTCATTCTCAGGGGCTTCAATAAAAGTATCTAACTCTTCACTACTCACACTAGCAAGTGGGACATCATCTGAAACACTAGCCAACCATACGTGGAAATTAATTTCAGGCCAATTTGCACTCACCTCGGCTATTTCCATGGGACAAATGCTTTAGCTCTACTACATTGGCCCTTTTTCTATAAGAAAGGGGGAGAAATATATATGGGTGAACCCAATAGCAGATGTTTTCTGAAACTATTTTTGTTCAGAAATGAATTTACAACCTACACCAAATACTTTCTAGGTTTTGAAACATTTCCAAATAAAATTTAATTCTCCTTCGTTGTAATGCTTTCAAACTCGTAATAGTTTTTCAGTCACATTTGGACCCTTGGAATAGGTACACATCAAAATTACCCCATTCACAGAAACTAAACCAAATATGTTTCTTCATTTTGATTTTGTTTTTGCTCACGTCTACTTACTTTTTGTCATGATATTTTGAGCATTAGTCTTTTTGTTATGAAAATCTTGTCTCCTTCAAAAAAAGTTGTAGATAAGATATAGTTTTTTCATATATTAAATGTTTTCAATTTTTTAGTTTGGACACTCGTGAAATTGTATGTGACACAAGAACTCCATTCAAAAGGATACTGATACCCAAGCAGGACTTCTGGAGATCTGTAGTAGCGGCTCTGCACAAGGGGAAGAAGTATAAGAAAAAGAGATAATCTTCAGAATGCTAGGATGAAATGGAGATTAGGAATTACCTGAATGTAAGAATAAACAGTGCGGTCTTCCATGCAAGCTGATCCGAAGTCTATTATCTTAATTTCTGCCGGCTTCGCACTGCTGTTTCCACCAGTGAAAAATAAACAAACACCCGCAGCCTTGTGCAAACATTCAAAGAAAAAAATTTAAGGGGAAAACAAAACTTTATCTCCACAACTTACCTCGTGCATAAAAGAATATTTTCTGGCTTTAAATCACAATGAATAATGCCAGCATCTTTTAACAGAGCGAGCCCACATAAGATCTTCTCCAATATAAACCAGACAAAAGGTAAGATAGATGCAATGGAGTGCATATGATGGTTCATTTGAAAATTCTAACCCTAAAAGAATTGGTGTACCTGTTTGGACAGCATTTGAACAATGCTCAATGACAATCCCCTAAAATGATTGATCTTGATAAGCTCATACCTAAAGCATAGACAGAATTTGTAATCCAAATATATATTTTAAATCACAATTTCCAGATAGTAAGAACAATCGTTAGTGACTTACAAATTTGTATCAAGCAGCTCAAAGCAAATGCACAGATGACGTTGATATACAAAGTAATCATAAATACGGACAATATGATGTTTGTCCTCAGGATCATACTTCTGATTTAACTGCAAGGAAACCCAATACAGCAAAATTATTCATAAATTTCAAAAATAAAATGGAAGAACAAAGAAAAAAGCATGTGATACAGTGAAAATAAAGACATGGAATCTGCGATAGACAGAATTGAACACAAATTTGAATGGAAAGAAGAAATCAGTGTAGTTAAGTTACTTAAAAAAATTTGGAGGGCCTTTTATCGGGTATTTGGGAAGAAAGGAACCAAGGAATCTTGGATGGAAAATCTATCTCACTCACATCCTCGTGGTGATTTCTATAGCTACAAGAAATTCTTCGAGTGAAAATATGAGAAATGGAGTTTAATCCCATTTATAGCATATGGCAGACCAATCAGTTCCCATAACTACAATTTAACTTTAATGCTTCAAGATTGAAAGATTTTGCTTCATTAGTTCTCTGAGTGGGGGCTTTCTCATCCCCCACCCCTAAGCCTTTTTTTTAATGAATAACCACATGTTTTCTCATCATCCCCTTGTTTTCTTTATATACTTTCCACCGTTTTCAAATAAAAATAAGAAAATCATCTTCGTTTCAGACCGTAAATTACAAAATTAGAAAAATACAATGTTAAGATCTATTAAAAATAGAATCCCACCCAGTGTCCATAAATGCAAACCACAAGGATCCTCGCTACCCCATCAGAATTAGCTATGTTGCGCACCCTCTGTCTTGTCTGGAACCAGAAGAATCTAGAGGAAGCCATGTCAAGAAATAAGGTAGAGGTAGTCATATCTACAACATTCCAGAACCCCATAGTCTGGTCTACCTGACCAAATCCCTTTTCTTTTCTTTTTTCTTTCTTTCTATTTTTTTTTTTTTTTTTTTTTTTAACTTTTTGACAATATGGGAGAGGGAGGACCAAACCTCTGACATCAAGATTGATAATACATTTTTTATATCAGTTGGGCTACGCTAATTTTTTACCAAATCCTAATATTGTTTCATCTTTCATATTGCTTTTATTTTCTTCAGCTAAGGATCTACAAGGTATGGTTCCGTTTATGTCCCTCCTACAGGATTCCATTTATGTCACTCTTCATTGTATCTCAATGGTATTCTTTTTTTTTTCTCAGTTTCTCTTATCCCCAGAAGGTTAATGTATTTCTTAGCACTAGTCTCTTTTCATTTTTCTCAATGAAAAATTTATCAATGGACTAATATTTGAGAAACTATATTTGTCGGTCTTTGTTGTGGTCTGAAGGATTAAGATTCCAAAGAAAATCAAGTTCTTTACTTGGTAAGTTTTGCATGGCCGAGTGAATACCTTAAATAGGCTTGCTAAAAAGATGACCTCGTTAATGGGTCCTTCCTACTATATTCTTTGTCAAAAGGCGAAGGAAGATCTAGATCATTTCTTTTGGGATTGTAAGTATGCAAGGGCTATGTAGAGTTGCTTCCTGCAGGACTTTGAGGTTGGATTGCTGGCCAGAGAGATATTGGTGCGATGATCAGGGAGTTCTTCCTCCATCCGCCTTCCAAAGAGAGGCTATTTTTTGTGGTTTGTTGGGGTTTGTGCTTTGTTATGGGATATTTGAGGGGAAAGGAACAATAGAGCGTTTAGAGGTAAGGATAGGGACCCCTGTGAGGTTTCATATGTCGCTTTGGGTTTCGGTTTCGAAGCTTTTTTGTAATTATTCTCTAGGTAACATCTTCCTTAGTTGGAATCTCTTTCTTTAGAAGGGTTGTTTTGGTGTGCTTGTTTTTTTGTATTCCCTCGTATCTTTCATTTTTTCTCAATGAAAGTTGTTGATTCTATCTCAAAAAAAAAAAAAATTGAGGAACTAAACATTTATTTTTCTCAAGGATTGTAGTGGCAACTTATTGGAGTTGTTAGCTATTTTACCTATTCCAAAAAATGGGACCCCTAAATTTTAGGGCCATTAACCAGATCCTACAAAAACATGGTGGCCTTATTTTACTAGATAATTCCCTCTTTTTCTCGCCCCCTCCCCACCCCCTTCCCCAGTCTCTCACTCATTCACTCACTTTGATTGGACCTTCTTCCTCTTCTTATTTGAGATTTTTCCTTCATACTATTTTCCTCTTCTTCAATTAATTGATTTACATTAGTGAAGAACTTTGTAGTGCTGCACTACAAAGCTCTTCACCGACGCAAATCAAATAAATAAGATCTTCAACATCCAGGATGAAGAGATTGATTTCTGGTAGTTGGACATAAACCCAGTTCCAATATTCAAATTCCATGGTAAAATCAAGCATGCAATCCACAAGGTAGACTGATTTTGATTTCCTTGTGGTGTTGTTTTCCCCTAACACATCGAATCAGAATCCTGTTCTGTTTCATATATTCCTCAAGATGAGCTCATGTTTCATGGAAAAACCTTTCTCCAGAGAGTGTTCAGAGCACTGGAACAATAACAAGCTCAAAAGTTACATAGTACTCATTACAAGCAACAAACTCAAGCTATTCTGTAAAGAAGTTTGGTTTCAACGTCTTATTATTGATGGAAAAAACAACCTCTCAACGAAATCAAGCTCTTTAGGAATAATTATCCATCCAAGCCTCAAAATCTTACATCAGTGTCCCAAGTACCTTGCACATTAGGATTTTTGGTTACATGTCTTGTCCTCAGTTTTACGACCTTTCGTCCTAGTGCATTCCTTAGTCTCATGGCACATAAATGTATTTCTTCCGGATCCATGTTCTTCACATATACCACCCGATTATTATTGCTTTTGTAGAAGCCCGTCAAGTGTGGGTGCTGGCCACGAATGAGCTCAGTAACTACTGCTTGCTGAGGATTTTTCTCCTTAAAAGCTGGCAATTGTGAGTCCATAAATGCCCTGATAACCCTGCTGCTTCTCCCCAATCACAATAGCTGACAACCAACTTCTTAAGCTGCCAAACACCTCACAAAGCCATCTATATTCTTGGGATCTCAAAAATGAGCGGCGGCGGCATGATCTCAATGACGGAGAGAGTAAGGGGCTGGAGGAGTGGCGCAAGAGACGGCGTCGGGCGAGGGATGGTTATAGGAGGAAGGCTGGAGGTGGTGGCTGAACGTGAAAGAGGGTTTTTTCTTTGTGGTGTTCAATAGCAATTTTTGGAGTCATCACCAATTCTTTATAGATAGGTACAATAGTTTTCTTCTCCCTTGTACAGGCCCACTTACCAGGATGATCAATATGGTCAAATGCTTAGAAACATTCGATTATTACTATAATCATAATTAGTGGATGCAACAACCTTACTCATTCAGGATGGAGACTCATTTGACTACTAGATCCACTGAAAACATTATTTCAATTCCTGTACTCTTCCACGGAGAACTCAACCTTGTCAGATAGAACAACAATGTTGATTACGGCAGATAATATAAACAGAAAGAATTCTATCCCCGATCACAGTTTGTTTGTGTATATGCGTGAGAGATGGAAGGAAAACATCTCTGGAGAAGTTCTACGATAACAACCAAAGACCCAAAGAATAAAGTTGGAAAGAAAAAAATCACGATTTTGTCTTGGTTGATCAATTCTATAACAATCAAGATTGGTGAAAAGTTCTTACATCAAATAGGAAAGGATATATTGGATGTACCCAAAAAAATATATTGAGATCTCGAAAATAGTTCTAACTAATTTGAAACAAAAGGAACTCCTTGTGACCTCCGGCAAGGTGTGTTATCGGCAACCCCCCACCAATTTTTGGGCAGGAAATTTCTTTTCTTTTCTTAGGAGAGAGAGATAGAGAGAGAGGGGAAGGAGGGGAAAAAAATCCTTAGACCCCAAAGTGCTCTTCTCTAAAGGCACATGAAACACCATCTCCAGTTTCGAAGAGGATTTCATTAAAATAATTAAAGTTCCATGGGATACAACTCTTCCACAAACTTTTGGGAGGATACTTGATCAGGGAAAGCCCCCTTCCCCTATCCTCTCCTATCACCTATGCTTTGGCTAATTGCAAATCTATCTCGACAAAAGAGACAGATTTCTTCCAGCAGTTCATAAAACTATGGCCTGTTTAGAAACCTGTCAGACGATGACCTTCAAGAAAATTTTCTTTTAACTGTCTTTTGGCTCCTACCTCTTGCAATGAAAAAGACCATTGGCATTGGAAAGAGGGCAATCAGCCGTTCACTCTAGCAAATCCTACTTTGATAGCCTAATTGGTAGAAGTAGCATGGATAATTTCTCTCTCTAACTCTCGAAAAGTCATTCCTTTGGGAACTTTCTCAGTGTATAAACACTCAAGACAATGTGCAGAGAAGAATCCTCACATCCCCAAGTTGGCAAATACTGTTATAGAAACATTCAGTTTCAAGCCATTTCTTACTGCTCATGCACATTTGTCTCCCAAATGTGGTCCCATTTATTGCTCTCTATTGAATGCAGATTTATTTTTTAAAAAAGGATATGAAACTTTTCAATAAGGGAATGACCTTCTAATGCTCAAAATACAAAGAAAGTAACAAACAAACAAAATAGGATGTCTCGGAACTAATGTAAAATTAAAACAAGGACAAAAATGCTAACAGTAACAAAGTATCAGAAAGAGAAAATGAAAGTTTCCCAGCTTCAAAAAAATATCTTGAATTGAAGAACCACCAAACAGCTCGATAAAGAATGAAGAAGCTTCCAGACGAGCTGAATCAAATCCATCATATTTAGAAAGATAAGAATTCTGAAAAACTCTTTAATTTCTTTCCAACCATAATTTAGACAGAAGAGCATTAACAGAGTTAATCCAAAGAAGATTTATCATTGTTTAAAGCTTACATGGGAAAGATTTTTTTTATCTGAATTATGGTTGGAAAGAAATCTTATTGTTCTTCCAAAATTTAGGTTTTAGATCACGAAAGAAAATAGCCTCACTGGTCCTCTGACTCATCTAAATAGCAACAAAAAGAAACGGAAATAACCATTATCAAAATAGAGATAAATGGAAACAAAGTTACCAATGACAAAATAGATACTTCCACCAGCGCTTGCTGATAATATGCAGGTTGGTTTTTTATGATCTTCACAGCTACAAAGCTGTTAGTTTCCGCAACCCAACATTTAGCAACCTGCCCAAAAGTCCCATGACCAAGTAGATCTTTGACAACATATCTGAAATAACCAATTAAACTAATCAAAAAACATAATCTATTCAATTGTATGTAGTATATGGATGAAAAACAATATATATATCTATATGGGTAAAAGGCATATGCCTAAGGGAAATTGAGTTCTTGACCCTAGTCACAAGGGTGAAATGCAAGCTTGGGTGAGACGAGAGAAAATACTCTCTCAAGCTGCTACGAAAATATAATAGTGTAGTATAAAGTTCAATAAAAGAAAATGAAATGGAAATTGAAATTCTAGCTTTCTGTGTTCTATGCAAAAGCAAAAACAAGCTGAAGCCAAAACTTTATGAAATGTCAATTTCATGAGAAGTTTGGTCAGTGGCATCAATCAACCATAAAGTCCCTCCTTACAAAAGAGCGAAAAATCTTTTCCCATGCTTTTCTATGATTTTGCAAACTCTACCATTTCTCTCTATTGAAACTGCACACCTTTTACATTCAATCTTAACAGATAAAGACTTCAACATCATTTCCACTTCTCTTGAGCTTTGGAGCTTGATCGAAAGCATGGGGGAAGGCAGGGTGGGATGACCAGAAGAGAAGGGAGGCTGGGGGCACCATTTTTGAAGAGAGAGAACTCTATCACAATTGTTCTAGGAAACAGCACAATTTCCTTCATGTCTTGCAGTCCCTATTGCACGCCAAAGAGACTCTGAAAACCTCCCAAAAAGGGACCTAATCAACTAAACAAACTAGTAGCTTTGAAGAATATGGTCAAGGTCTTCTAACGCACCTCTGCAAAAGGACCCTCCCCCCACAACCTACATGGACATCCTTCAAAACCATAAGGACTTCTTGTCTTCCAATATTTATAATTGTTGGTATTGTTGTTTATATACCCTTTTTAGGTAATTTTAATAGAGAAGAAGAAACAAAATATAACTCCTTGATTATACAACCTATATACCCTAAATAACTTCTTGATGATAGTATCTTTGAACTCAATTTAAAGTTAAACATGATGATAGTTCTAAGAGTTCTAGTCGACGTATATGTTGTATCATGCTTTGAAGACCCCAAAAAAATCATGTTCAGATTTGTGCAACTAAAAGGACAGTAGAGGTATCAAATGTTGACTTCAACTAATGAAAGTTCAACACAGTCCCTGCAGATGCATAGTAGAAACATGTACTGAACAGGGTTCAATGAATGAGTGCAAAATAAGAATTGAAAATTTCATTCAGAAAACACACAAACCTCCGTTGTGTATCAAAATTGAGTAAAACAGAGTTCACTGCCAAGATAAGATCTGAGTTCACATTATCATAGCCATCATTGAGGACTCCAATTGATGGGCTCGTCAAAAATCTCTTCAGATTTAACTCTTCTGAATATTTAAACTCAGGATTGCATTTTCTGTATGTTTCAACTATGTCCTTGGTTAATCTAGCAACCAGCTGAACAATCAAAAGTTTTATGTCAGAACAATGGATTGTTATTACTCATTGAATCAGTATCAATCTTAAAATGACAAAATATAAATTATGCAGTCCTAGGATGGACGTCGTAGCAACGTAAACCACATCAAATCAAGGTCCAATATTGATGTAGTTCAAGTTTGCGATAAATTTTATTAAGAAAGTCATTTACCAAATGATCCATGGGGGCAATTTTTTTATATATGAGTAATCTAACTTTCACCGACAAAAAATGAATGAAGGGAAGGAAATTAAACTTAAAAAAATAAAAAATAAAAAAACCTCACAAAGAAGGAGCCGAACTACAAAATGTCCCTCCAATGCAATAACAATGAACGAGAGGTTAATTTTAGAAAATGTATCATCACCGAAGCGGCAAAGCCCAGAGAGAAGCATATAGAACCTAAGGACCACACATCACTAGAAAATCCCTCTTAACCCTAAATTCTATAATTCCTCTCACCCCCAAAGATCCCATACAATAGCACAAAGCCCTAGTCAGTCACAATTCCAGGTGGGTAAAAGACTAGAAGACCCAGACAGAACTTCTATACTTCTTTTCATTCCTTGGAAGTCCCTTTTTTCTTGGAAGAATTTTGTGAGGTTGTTTTTGGCTTTGACAGAAGTGAATCACCAGACTGGATAGCCTTACAATCATGTTCTATGACGACAACAAGGAGAATGTGAAGGAAGACTAACGGAAACCTTTATGTGAGTTCCACATTCAATTATAGACACTGCCATGATTATGAATGCGACTTATGTTTGTCTGATTTCCAAGATAAAAAGCTTTCAAAATTAAAGACTTCAGCCCTTAGGCCTATAAGTTTAGTAACTAGTTCGTATAAGATCATTGTGAAGATTTTAGCTGAGGTTATTTGGTGTAAACCAAAGACTGATTTTTGTTGGAAATGAAAACTCTCCCTCCAAGGGGGAGGTGATATCTATTTATAGGAAAAAGTTTATTACAAGCAGTTATCAGAACAACTAACAATCTGTCCAATTAATTATTAACCAGCTGTCTAACTAAACTTTAAAACAGAATGTAAACAACTAACAATTATCAGCTTTATAAAACTAGTTGTACATCATATTCCACTCCCCTAGGACTGGACTCGTCCTCGAGGACTTCTATTCTGCCAAGCAGAAGTCATCCAGAGCAAAGTATGGCTTCAGGTCTGCAATATTGAAGAGAGGGTTTATGTGTAAGTCATTTGGTAGTTCTATTCTGTAAGCATTTGATCCATATTTCTCTAGTACTTTGAATGGCCCCATTTGTCTGTCTTTCAACTTGTTGTAGGTTCCCGTAGGAAACCTTTTCTTTCAAGGATGGGTCATTACTAGATCTCCTATTTGGAATTCAACTACTCTTCGTGACTTGTCTCTTGCTTCTTTATATGATGAAGTACTTTTTTGCAAGTGATCAAGTACTTCTTTATGTAATTTCTCTATTCTTTCGGCCATATTTTCAGCTTCAATGCTGACATCCATACAAGTAAGTAGATTTGCAAGATCACATGCTAATCGAGGGGTTGAAGTATATACTATCTCGAATGGGCATTTTCCCGTTGATCTATTCTTCATATTGTTGAAAGTGAATTCAGCTTGTGCAAGGGACATATCCCACTGTTTTGGTCTTGAACCACTCAAGCATCAGATTGAATTTCCCAAAGTTCTATTAGCGACCTCTGTTTGGCCGTCAGTTTGAGGATGAGATGTGGTACTAAATTTTAGAGTAGTGTCGAACTTCTTCAATAAGATACGCCAAAAATGTCTAAGGAATTTCACATCTTTGTCGGAAACAATTGATTTGGGAACTCCATGAAGTCGGACTACCTCTTGGAAGAAGATGTTGGCTATATATACTGCATCATTCGTCTTCTTACAAGCAAGGAAGTGAGCCATTTTACTAAAACGGTCTACTATGACCATGACGGCATCAAATCCTTTTTGTGTTTTAGGTAATCCGAGCACAAAGTCAATGGATAAGTCTTCCCAAATAGTTGTAGGTATAGGCAAAGGATAGGCCAACATTTGAGCTAGTGCCTTTGGCTCTTTGGCAAATAGGACATCTTCTCACAAAATTATTCGTATCCTTTTGCATTTGTGGCCAATAGTATCGAGTTGATACTATTTCAAATGTTTTATTTTGGCCAAAGTGTCCAGCCAAGCCTCCAGCATGAGCTTCCTTTAGAAAGGCTTCTCGAAGAGAAGTATGAGGGATACAGAGTTGCTCTCCTTTAAATAGGAATCCATCCACAATGTGAAAGTCTTCGGTGGATAAAAAGTTAGTCATTTGTACCAAATTTCTGAAAAAACCTCATCTTCTTCATATAATTCTGTGAGGTGGGAAAAGGCCGTCACTTTTGTGGCTAAAACAGTAAGTAATAGGCCTTTTTGACTTAGGGCATCAGCAACTTTGTTCTCTTTGCCCGCTTGATGTTTGATGACGAAGTCAAACCTTTGTATGAATGATATCCACCGTGCATGCATTCTACTTATGTTCTTTTGAGTTTGCAAATATTTATGTGAGAAGTGATCGGTTAAAAGGAGAAATTCTTTGGAGAGTAAATAATGCTCCCACTCTTTAAGTGCTAACAAGAGCATATAATTCCTGCTCATATGTGCTCCAATTCTGCCTTGATTAACTGAGTTTCTCATTAAAATACTCAATAGGATGTCCTTGTTGTGATAGAATTCCCCCAATTCCCAATCCACATGTGTCAACAGCCACTTCGAAAGGAATTGAGAAGTTTGGAAATTTAAGAACAGGGCTGGAACTCAGCTTCTGTTTAATATCTTCAAAGCTGGTTTGCTGTTTTTCTCCACAAACAAAGCTGCCTTTTTTCAAACAATCACTTATAGGGGCTGCGTGAGGGCTGAAATTCTGGATGAATTTCCTATAAAAGGATGCCAAGCCGAGGAAAGCTTATACTTCTCTGACAGAGGAGGGAACAGGCCACTGAACAATAGCTTCAATCTTCCTTGGATCCATTTTTATTTGGCTTTGGCCGATTAGAAAACCAAGGAAAGAGATTTCTTTTACAAGGAAAAGGCACTTTTTATGATTGATGAATAATTCCCCTTCTATAAAGCTTGGAACAAGCTTCGAAGGTGTTGTAAGTGATCATCTATACTTTTGTTGTACACTAAAATGTCATCAAAATAGACCATAATAAATTTGTTTAAGAAGGTTGTAGTACCTGGTTCATGAGTCTCATAGACGTACTCGGCGCATTTGATAGTCCATACAGCATGACAATCCATTCAAACAACCCTTCATTGGTTTTGAAGGTCGTTTTCCACTCATCTCTCGACCTAATTCGAATCTAATGGTAACTACTCCTCAAGTCTACCTTGGAAAAGATCAATACTCCTCTAAGTTGATCAAGCAAATCACTAATTCGCAGTATGGAAAAGTGGTATTTCACAGTGATCCGGTTGATGACTCTACTATTGACACACATCCTCCAACTACCATCCTTCTTAGGAGTTAAAAGAGCTAATACTGCACATGGGCTTAAGCTTGGCCGGATGTGACCCTTTTTAAGTAATTCTTCTATTTGTTGACAATATATCATATTCTTTAAGGCTCATTTGGTAATGAGGTAAATGTGGAAGAGTAGCTCCCAAAAGTAGATCAACTTGGAGCTGAATGTTTCGCATGAAAGGCAGTCCCTCGGGTTCTTTCATTAGCTGAGGGAATTCAGCAAATAGTTTTTGCACTTCCCTTGGAACTTCTTCGGTTTGTGCTTTTATGGACCTTTAAACGACAACAAGTCCTAGGATATCAATCTCCCTTTCTTTCAAGAATGTTTTGCCACTTAAAGTGGTAAACAAATGCTTGTTGTCCCCTTTCTTTTCTTTCACTCCATCTTCGAGTTTCTTGTTCAAAGGGAGTAATACCACCTTTTTATCCATCCACTGGAATTCGTATGTGTTTTCTCTCCTTTTGTGCAAGACTCGGGTGTCATATTGCCACAACCTCCTTAGGAGTATATGACAAACATCCATCTCCATTACATCGCAAACTATTTGATCTTTACATCCACTCCTAATTGAAAGTGGAGCGGTGCAAATTTCAGCTACTTGGGCTTCACCTCCTTTCTTTACCCACCCAATCTTGTAAGGACTAGGATGAGCCTCCACCTTGAGGTTTAGAGTAGCCACTAGCTTTTTCGAAACAAATTTCGGTACTCCCACTATCAATAATCACGTTGCACACCTTCCCGTTGATAGTGCATCTAGTTTTGAAAAGACAATGTCTTTGTTCATTGCTGTCTCCCTTTGGGGTGATTAAGACCCTTTGTAGAACACAGAAAACCCTATATCCTTCGTCCATTTCAATAAATTCTGCTTCACCTTCACTGTTTTCACTACCCTCAAACACATTTTCTTCATCTTCTAAGTAGGCAACAGTCTTGCACTGGGGACATGAATTGGAAAGGTGGCCAGCTTGGCCACAATGAAAGCACTTGCCCAAGGAAGGTCGGTTATAAGGATTCTGCTTCTTCCCCCTATTTACAGCTTTGTCTTTTGTTCCTCAGCCCCTTCTTGGGCCTCTTTATCCTTCCCTTTAGCTAAGGAAGGTGGGTGTGACTGGTTTACTGCATTATTCACAGCAGTGGGCTTCTTACTCATAGATGCTTTCCAAGGTCCCCTTCTTGATAAGTTCTTGGACCGAATTTCATTCATTTCCTCCATAGTTTCAACAAAAGAAATGGCTTCGGATAAAAGATGAAAAGGTTGTAATTTTACATTATCTTTGATGTCCATGCGAAGGCCACCAACAAACCTTGCAATGAGGTGTTGCTCGTTCTCCATAAAATTAGTCCTAGCCTAGCTCCCAGCTGATGGAACTCCTCAATGTATTCAGCAACTGACCGAGGGCCTTGTCTGCAATTTTAGTATTGGCTGTAAAGAGCTTGTTCATAGTTATGGGGGAGAAAGCGTTCTTTCATCAACCGCTTCATCTTCTCCCACGACCAAATGGGTCTCTTGCCCAATTATTACTGATTAACCTCCATTTGATCCCACCAAGCTGATGCGTCGGCCTTCAATTTCAGTGCCACAAGTTGGACCTTCTTGTTTCTGGGTGTATTCGTGTATGCAAAGAAGTGTTCTGTGTTCTTCAACCAATCCAAGAAAGTCTCTATGTCCCGCCTAGTTGGTAAATCAATTTTCTTCTTTTAGTCGTGAGGTCACCTCTAACATCATTATCTATCTCCTCTTCCCCTTCTTGGAAGAAGAAACTCCTCTTTTTGGTCATCTTCACTTGAAGAGTCTGAATCTTGATATTCTTGGTACCTTTCTTGAACAAAATATTGCCTTCTTGGGTTTTCTAGCTGCTGTCTTTGGACTCTTAAAGGTCTTTCTTGAAGATTTTCCATGAATCTTGGTCCTCTCATGCCATGCCTTCCCCTTCTTGCACCATGCCAATTGAAGGCTTGACCACCTTCATCATCTCGAGGTGGTGCTTCGACGAAATCTACCCTCCTCGAAAGTGCCACTATCAATTCTTGAATAGTGGTCAATGTTTCTTGAATTCCCTCCAATGAATCTTCGACGGACAGCAAACGTGACGTCGTGATTCTTGGAGAGAGGACGACCGTATCCTCCGCCTCTTGTACTTGCTATGGGTTATCTCCTTCTCTCGGGTGGAGGACTCTTCTTCCCACAATTTGCCCGGAATCTTGGAGCCGCTCTGATACCAATTTGGTATAAACCAAAGACTGATTTTTATTGGAAATGAAAACTCTCTCTCCAAGGGGGGAGGTGATATCTATTTATAGGAAAAGTTTATTACAAGCAGCTACCAAAACAACTAACAATTTGCCAACTAATTATTAACAAGCTGTCGAACTAAACTTTAAAATGGAAATTGTAAACAACTAACAATTATCAGCTTTATAAAACTAGTTGTACAACATTATTGGTGGATGTCTTTCATTCCAAAGGAAACTAAGTTGATTCTAAGGTCTTATGTTCAAAGACCCTCTCATAAGCATGTGAGAGTAAAAAGAAAACATATTGGAGAAGCTTAGGGGATGATTGGGGCAAGGGGTAGAATGGTGAACTTTAAGGAGTTGTGAAGTCTAGAGAGTTGTGAACTCCTAGAGCCCACAAAGTAAGGAGTTAATAAGGTATAAAATTGATGTTTTAAGTGGTGGGATCCACAAACTCCTTGAGTTCACAACTCTTACTATCCAACTCCTTGGACCAAACACCCTTTTAAGAGCTACTGGAAGTGCTTTGAAAAGTAGTTTTCTGTTTTTGAAATAAAGTTTTAGTGAAAACACGTTTGGAAGACTGTTTTTTAAAATAAAGTTCAAGTAAAATTGGTCTGATGTTACAACAATCACTCTCACTCAAAATTGGTCTGATGTTACAATGATCACTCTCACTCTGCTTTAGTCAATTCCACCTTGTGCTTTAGTTTAGAGAATTCAGTCTCATTGTAATCCAAATATCCTTCTTTTTGTTCATCCTCTTGGTCTCTTCGTTCTTGAAAACAACCTTCTCGAATCTTTTAAATGGTTGGACAAAAGGCTTCTTCACCTTTTTCAAAGAAGTCATGACACTCAAGATCCCTTCTTGGTCTCTCTATTCTCGACAATAACCCTCTTATGATCTTTTAACTGGTTGAACAAAATACTTCTCCTTTCTTAAGAAGTCATGAAACTCATGATCCCTTCTTCTCATTTCCTAACATCCTTTAAAATTTCATCTAGAAATTTTCTTTGAAAGTCCCGTAGCATTCATTGTCAAAACACAACTGTCCTCACTTTTAGGACCAAGTGAACCTCTGAAATTCTCGTCATTCCATTTTCTAATAATGTAATGATCTCTACACTCCAAACATGCTATTTCACGCTTTTTTTTCAACCAACTCGTACTCTCATCTTCATTTTGAACCACATCTTGCTGTTACTTCCTCCATGGCTTATGACTTCGAGGTCAACAGATAATGAAGCTTAACTAAAAGCCAATCCAGCAATTGCACTAAGGGGCCCTCTAAAAATTAAAATCTAAGCCCACAAAAAAGGGACCCTTTCCAAGAAGGAGCTCCAACTAGGAGATAAGCTACCTAAAGAAAATTACAAAAAGTTATCAAAATCGCAGCACAAAAAAAAGCATGAAACCTCACCAAGAACCAAATCTCACTAGGGTCCCTTTCCACACCCCTAAAACTCTATTGTTTCTCTCACCCCATAAATTCCATAACAACGCACACACCCCAACAAGCCATAAAAACAGTCCTTCTCCCAAAAAGGCGAATGGAGGAATTCTCTAATCATATCCCTGATATCCTTCTGCGAGCACATGAGAAGCCAAACTCTTAAAAGAAATGTAACCAAACAAACCTTGCGAACTCACAACTCCAAAGAAGGTGATCTAGGTCTTCCTCCACTAACAAACCAAAAGACTAAACTAATCAATAGATAAATTTTCTGCACAAGAGCTACTATACTCCATCATATGCCCTCCCCTCCACTATCACATAAGAGAAGAGACAAAAAGAATCGATAGACAAAGCAAGAGAATAAAAGAGAGCTCTATTTAAAATGATAGATTTTTTTCCACTTCAAAACAAAAGTCAAAGGAGATTACAAGAATGTGCGCCCGTATGATCCATACAATTCACTAGAACAGCTTAGTGGTCCACCTTTCAACTAAAATGAATGAATCCACAAGCTGTAACTCAGAATATTGACATTACTGGAGCTTCATTAAATATTTTCTACAGTACTATTAAAAAAAGGTCCAAACTAAAATCTATCTAGAACTCTAGAAAGTAAAGAGATAAATAAGAACTTTCTGTTCATCAAATTTATCTTCAAAGAATCTTTAATTCTTTGACACTTGATTTTCTTTTACACAATTTCTGTCTTTTGAAATGTGATAATCATCAGCAACTAAGACCCTTGGTATTTCTACAATTGTCAAAAGAGGTACATCATAAATATGGGGCTACTAGAAAATACGATCTTACTTGAACAGAAACTGTTCTATAGGTTGTACATCTGTCCTTGAGTTCTAAATATGCGGTAGTGCTCGGAAAAACAATTTACACATGACTAAAGTTTCTCCGAATGGCATATTCTTCTACAGACTACAACTACAAATGAGTGAATCAGTGAATCAACTAGGCTACAGAAAGAGATCAACCTACTACCCGCAGCCAGTAGTTCTATAGGTTTCTAAGGGAACGTATAATACTTCCTTTGCTGAGTGAGATGGACAAGTATTCCAAATCTAAAAGTTTCATTGAGAACAATAACGATAGATGTTTCTAACAGTGAGTAAAACATGCATAGAAAATTAAGGAACATGCTAAATGCAGCTAATTTAATAACAATCAGCATCATTGTGGCCAAAATGGAAAAGAACAGAAAGAAAGAAAAAGATAAGAACTTACGGGTATTCTGGCGGCAAAACGCGAATCTTGGGGTTTTGCAGCAGCATTCTCCCTGTGCAAATAAGGACTAAAACCGAGTTGTCTAGGATGCCACAGCGATCCTACAGCCGCCGATGTCGAAGCAGCCAGTGAGTCGCATTCGGCGCTCGAGTGTGCAGGTAGACGACGGTCAGCTTCATCACTGGTTCTAACTTCTTCTTTAGCCATAACCAAGGCCTGAAATCAAGCTCCAACCAAAGAATTGATATCGCCCAAATCCTCCATTGGAGCTAATCTTCACACATAAAAAGCAAAACCAAATACTAAACAAGAAAACAGAAATTCACTGTGGGCTTCAGTACTGGGTGGGTCGATTCTTGAATCCCCCCAATTGCATCTATCTATGGTTTCAGAGCCACTCCCAATTCAAGAAATCCGCCAACTGAATCCACTCCCATTCTGATTTTCTCTCTAATTCAATCTCAACAAGACGACAAAACCCTCCCAAGAATCCATGGGCAAACAAAAATCGATCAATCTGACATGGGCGTATCAGATTGACGATTATCTGAACATTGAATGAATCCTCCAAAACTTCGATCAAACAACAAGTCTTAAAATTTTACCCCCAAAACAAAATCTCAATAAAATCCTACCAAATGATATAACTTAACAATATAACAAAATCACAAAACCACGGAAGAAAATCCCACAACACCGATCGAGAGAGAAAAACGGGAAAAAAGGGAAAAAAAAAAAAAAAAAAAGTGTTTATGATATGCAAATAGCAAACTAGAGAGAGAAAGAGGGGAAAATGAATTTATGTCTATGGGACAATAATGAGTTTATGTTCATCCAATAGGGAAGTTTATATGTACCGTAGTGAATAAGAGTCCGCCACTATTATTCTTATTATTTTAACACGAGCGAAGAAAAACTAGTTTTTTTCTTTTATTTTTTTTCCTTTCTTTGGATTTTGCGTTTATGTGATTTTTCTTCGATTAGAATATTCGAACCACAAACTTCATACTCACTAACAACTTAGTATAGTAATTGAGTTTTGCGTATTTTTACCTTACATTTATTTGATTTAAAAAATAATATAGTACACCTTAGGTCTTAGTTCGTATTTATTTTCGAAATACTCTCTCTATTTATTGTATATCATGTCAACAGTGGCAGAGCCAATAATTATATATAGGGTCACTATATGTACAAGTCTGATAAAAAAAAATTATAAATGAATATAAAACAAAAAGTATCTATAACTTCATAAATTAACTAATTTAATACATTACAATTGTCATCTACAAGTTTTCATATTTTGAAAACGATCCATGATAACTTAAGTATCTAACTTATCAAATAAGTATTTTTCAATATAAGTTATAAAACAATCATTCATTCATTGACTTTTCATTCGATTACATAATCAAGTCTTCTCAATATGTGTAAGCAGAAAATGTTTTTTTATAAAAATAATTTTTACAATTTTTTTTTGGAATACATGAAGATAGATCATACAAGTAGTACTTATTTTATTTTCTAAGAAATAATGAGTAAAGAAAATAAATAATTTGTCATTTTTGTCACCTATTTGTGAACATGCATGAGGGAATTTACATTACGTGTAAACACTTCTCTTGCTTTTTATTTATGCAAACGTCAAACCTCCACGATTGCACTCCACATGCTCAAGCTCATCCCAAAGTTTCAATAAAGATTTTTTTATTTTGAAAAAGAAAAAAAAAAACCAAAGAATGCCCTCAACTTTTATTCTACTTCTAGCCCTTCAATTATATGACCAAAACCTTTTGAAAAAGAATCTTAATTTTGACCTACTTTGGATTCCTCAACTTAAACTTTAGACAAAATTATTAGATTTGAGTAAAATATTAGAAATACAGGCGTTCCATCATATTGAAAAAGCTCAAAAAAGTAATGGACTTCGAGTACTAAGTTTTGGTGTATTAATTCTAGCTAAATTCTCTTATGTATTCTCTGGTTTGAACATAGAGAAATGGTGTGAGTAGTACAAAAATTTTGAGAGAATATTTTAGTAATGGAGTTTTTCATATCAATTTTTGTGTTTTCCCATATGATTTTATTTTAATTTCTCAATTATTTTTATGCTTATTCATGTAGTAGTATTGTGAAATTTTTTCCAAGTTAGTCTAGGATAAATCCAGAAGTTTATGTTAATTAGGACCCTTTAAGTTTTGTATAAATATACTCTAAACGCATTGGTATACAGTAAGTCTGTCTAAAACTTTATGTTGAAGCACAAATTTGTATAATAATAATTTTTTATTACATCAAGATATATTGATATTAATTTGTATATCTTGATATTAGTCGTTTTAGGAGGTTATTGTTTTAAATGACAAAATCGCTAGAAATAGTTTTAAAAATAACAAAATATCACTATCTATCCATCATAAATACTAACATTTTTCTATTTTTAAAAATAAGTTGGCTCATTTTTCTACCTTTAAAAATAACTTTTTTTTTTCTTTAATACATTTTGATCTTAGTTTGTTCAATAAAATTATGTTTCATCTTTTTCATAATTATCTTGAAGTTATAAATTTTTTTTTTAAAAAAAAATTGAGAATGATAGATATTGGAACAAACAGTCATTAGTGTATGTATATGTTGCCGTGCAACATAGCTCAACTCGTAGTATATTTGTGCAAAATAATGAGCTGATGTATACGATTCAACGATAAGTCTTATCGCTTGTCGCAGAGATTAGCACACGATTTTTACTAACCTAAACTTAAATTTTAGTGGATTCAGAAGAAATAAATCAAGTAAAAAATTTCTAATTATAAACACAATGGCAATGAAATAAATGAGAAATAAAGGGACGGTTGTTAAATTGAAGAGCATAACGGAAATACAGATATAGAGAAAATATAATATAATAATATTTTTATATAATAATAATATATAAATAAAAACTCAAATTATAAAATAAAATAACTCAAATTATAAAATTGGATAATATGTAAATTGAAGTGGAATTCTCACCGATGTATATATGATTTTAAGATCCACCAAATGCCACTATTTATAAGTAAAGTGGCAAATATGATGTGGGCTTACATGGACACCAAGCATGAATAATTACAAGACACATGGACAACATGAATAGTGACACATGATCTTTGGGACACTAAGCAATGGACATCTATTTTCTATTATAATATTCATAATACTCCCCGTTAGATGCTCATATATATATATATATGAGATATGTCTTGTTAAAATCTTACTAAGAAAAACTCAATGGGAAAAACCCTAGTGAAGGAAAAAGAGTACATATTTCATATAATACACACTCCTAAAAGTATACAATATATTTACTCCCCTCATGAAAACAATTAAGATCTCTGAGTCACCGCATTCAAATGTTGTGCACCAATTTTTCAAAAGTTGCGATTGATAATGCGTAAATAAGTCTGTCAGGTTATCCTTTGAACAAATTTGTTGTACAGTGATGTCGTCATTTTCTTCAAGATCATGAGTGTAGAAAAGTTTCGGTGAAATATGTTTTATTCTATCTCCTTTAATATATCCTCCTTTGATTTGGGCTATGCAAGTTGTGTTGTCTTCGTATAATATTGTTGAAAGGTTTTTATTAGAAGACAAGTCATAAGTTTCACGAATGTGTTGAGTCATTGACCTTAGCCATACACATTTTTTTACTAGCCTCGTGAATTGCAAGAATTTCAGCATGATTTAAGGAAGTGACCATTATAGTTTATTTCACCGATCGCCATGATATAGTAGTTCCTCCACATGTAGACAGATAACCCATATCGATTGTTCCTCGAAGATAACGGAGTATATGCTTAATTTCGTTTCAATGTCTTTTTGTAGGAGAAGAACTCTATCTAGCTAATAAATTTACTGAAAATGAAATATCTAGTCTTGTATTATTAGTAAGATACATAAGTGCACCAATTGCACTAAGATATGTTACTTCAGGACTAAGAAGTTCTTCATTATTTTCTCGAGGTCGAAATATATCTTTCTTTATGTCTAATGAATGGACTTCTTTTGGAATATTTACTGGATATGCTTTGTCCATATAAAATCTTTTCAAAATTTTTCTTGTATAAGTTGATTAATGAATAAATACTCCATCTGCTAAACTCTCAATTTGCAAACCAAGGAAAAATTTTGTTTTTCCAAGATTTTTCATCTCAAGTTCTTTCTTAAGATATTCTATTGCCTTTAAAAGCTCATCAAGAGTTCCAATTATATTCTAGTCATCAATATATACAGTTATAATAGCAAATTCTGATTGTGATTTCTTTATAAAAACACATGGATATTTTAGATTATTTTGATATCTTTCTTTAAATAAATATCTACTCAAGCAATTGTACCACATCCATCCTGATTGTTTCAATTCATATAGTGATCTCTGTAACTTTATTGAAAATCATTCCCAGGAATTTGATGTATATGTTTTAGGTACCTTAAATCCATCTGGATTCTCATATAAACATCATTATCAAGAGATCCATATAAATATGTTGTGATTACATCCATAAGATGCATATTCGAACTTTTATACACTGTCAAACCAATTAAATATCTTAATGTAATTGCATCCACCATCGAAGAATACGTCTCTTCAAAATCAATACCAAATCTTTGTGAAAAACCTTGTGCAACCAGTATTTCTTTATATCATGTGACCTCATTATTTTCATTTATTTTCCTCACAAATACTCATTTTTATCCCACAGGTTTAACAACTTCTAGTGTTCGGACTACTGGTCCAAAAATCGGACGTTTTGAAAGTGAGTTTAATTCTGTCTCGATTGCTTTTTTCCACTGAAGCCAATCTTTTCTATGTTGACATTCTTCAACAGATTTTGGTTCAATATCCTTATCAATGTTATACGCAAATATGTTGTCAATAATTACATTAGTTCGGTTCCATCTTTTTCCTGTCATGACATAGTTTATTGAAATTACATTATTATCTTTAGATATTTCACCTTCCTCGCTAGTCATGTCGAGGATTTCTTTATGGGTATTTACATTCTCATCCAAGTGTTTTTCACTATTAATTATTTTTCGTTTTCGAGGATTTTTATCTTTGGAACCCACTGGTCTACCACGCTTTTGGCATGTTCCAGACTCATTAGTGACAATTTGTTGTGTTGGGATATCAATTTTTTATGGAACATTTGCAGTTGGTGTATGTGACTTAGTTACTTTCCTTGCATCTATAAATGCATCTAGTAATTTATTTTCTATATTTTGCAAATGAATTATTTTTTAAACTTCAAGTTCACATTGATCTATATGGGGATCTAAATGAGATAATAACGTTGCATTCCATGTAATTTCTTTTTCCAACTTCTTAATTCCTCCCCTAAATGTTGGAAATTTTGTCTCATTAAAATGACAATCAGCAAATTATGCAGTAAATATATCACTCGTTAGGGGCTCAAGATATTTAATAATTGACGGGGGATCGTATCCAACATATATTCTTAACCTCCTTTGAGGACCCATCTTAGTGCGTTATGGTGGAGTAATTGGAACATATATTGTACATCAAAAAATTCTCAGATGAGAAATATTTAGTTCATGACTATAAGCTAATTGTAATGGTGAGTATTTATGATAAGCTACTGACCTAATGCGTACAAGTGACATTGCATGCAAAATAGCATGTCCTTATACAGATGAAGGAAGCCTAGCTCTCATAAGTAATGGTCTTGCTATTAATTGTAAACGTTTTATAAATGATTATGCTAAACCATTTTGTGTATGAACATGGGCTACAGGATGTTCAACACTTATCCCAATTGATATATGATAATTATCAAAAGCTTGGGATATAAATTCACCAACATTATCAAGATAAATGGTCTTAATTGTATAATCAATAAATTGTGCTCTTAACTTAATTATTTGAGCAAGTAATCTTGCAAATACAAGATTTTGATTTGATAATAAGCACACGTGTGGCTATCTGCTAGATGCATCTATTAATATAATAAAATATCAAAATGGTCCACTTGGTGGGTTAATAGGTCCACTTATATCACTATGAATTCATTCTAAAAATGCAGGTGATTCAGTCCCCACTTGATCTAGTTATCAATTTTCCTTGAGAGCAAATTGTTGGGATTGATGCCCTAAAGTCTCGTGTCCTGTAATTTGTAAACAATTTGTACGAACACTTGTGTTGTATAATATATGATATTTTACTTCACATCTTGATTTTGCTCAGTTGTTTGTTTTACTTACTTTACCACAAACCAATAAACATAAAATCCCTGGTTATCTGTATGTAACTTAAGCATATATGTGGTGACATACAAGTGGATCACGTCTTAAGTGTTAACCAAAATGGTTTGTAGTATATGGATATAGGAGGGAAACCCTATTCTGATAACGCTATGGATGTGACCCGCTTTGTGAAATGGTCACAAGTGTTGTGACTTATCATATATGGTCTAATCTTGATCATTCATACAAGGGACATGCGAGCGGGGGCATCCTACACAAAGGTTTGTATAAGACCTGACCACGGAGTGTTAACGTCTCATCATATAACACCATTCATGACAGAGACTTCACTTCACTAGGATGACTATACGTAACATGACCTCAATCCTGAGTGAGTTAGGAACTCCTGCCATTGAGGGTGGTCCTTTGATTTGTATGGGTGCGAGTGGCTAGGTCGCCGACTCAAACCTACCATTTTGGGGATTCATCTGATTTGGGAGCTGGGAACTTAGCTACACAAGATGGAATTCACTCCTTCCCTGAGGCAGGGGTAAGTAGATAGATAGCTCCCTTAAGGGTTGATTCCAGGGCTTGAACGATATGGTGCCACACACATTCTCTTGACTCGAGAGGTGTTCACACATAGTTGGACTATGTTATATTGTTTATTAGAGGAATCAGTGGTACTTAAGAAATGAGATGTAACTACAAGGGCAAAACGGTAAATTGGCCCAATTATACTTATGAGCATTTATGAAGGGTCATCGTACTCATGATTGGTTATATCTGATGGACACAGAAATATATTTGTGGTAAGAAGAGTTAAGTTGTTGGTCTTTAGTGGAATGTCTGACAGTTAATGGATGGTGGATCTCGTGGCTAAAGAGTTTAGTCAGTTATTCACGTACTGTTGGAGCTTCGAGCCATAAGTTCATAAAGTCCTCTAGGTAGCTTGGATAAAGTCGCGAATAAGTTTTTGGGTCAGTTTGAAATGTTCAAATTGACAAGAGGGAGTTTGATTGTATATGATATAATTGAACTGGTTAATTATATATGATATAATTGAACTGGTTAATTATATATGATATAATTGACTAAATGTATGAGATACATTATTTTGGAGAAAATTAGATATAAATATGATTTATATCAAGTGAAGGAGAAATTATTATAGTAGATATATGATATCAAACTATAGGTTAAGAATATAATATGATTATATTCATTTATTAATTAATTGGTTAATTATGTGATAATTGGTCGAAAACTTCTCCTCAATCGTGCGTTAATGGGAAAATAACTGAAGAATAAAATGAAAATTGGTTTCATTTTGCAATGGAGTTCGAAAAAATAGCAAAAGGTGTGAAAACGTCACGATCGCTTAAGCTGAGAGCCTATACGATAGAGCCTTATCGCTTAAACAATTGCACACCCCATGACTAAACGATCGCTCAGCTTTTCTAAACGATCGCTTAGCATGTCGAGTTTTCTAAATGATCGCTTACTAATTATTAGACGATCGTTTAGTAAAATCTACACGATCATGTAGTTTTCTCTAAACCATAAGCATCCATTATACGATAGTCTTCTCCCACTTACTTATCGTTCTACACGATCATCCCGTTCCTCCTTCCTCTACCAAATTCAACAAAGACCACTCTTTGGATTCTCACTCCAAGAATACCAAGGGCTCTAAGTGGTGGTGTCGTCCTCACTCCTGCTTGTTTGTTTGTTGCCGTTCATGTAGACAATCGTGCTGCTGGTAGCCATCTGGTTGGTGGGTGATAAAGATCGTAGAGGGTTGCTTCCACTGGCTTAAGTTCGTTGTGAAGGCAGTCTTCAACTGGTATGTGAACTCAATCTCTTATATTTTATTTATCAAAGCATGTCGTTAATTAGTGTAAAATTTGCATACCTGTTTGTTAGAATATGTGTGTGGTAATTTGGTCACAATGAAATAGGAAACATCCGAACACACTTATGGATACTCTTCTTTAAGAGTTCCTTCAATTGGTATCAGAGCCAGGTTCTAATATTCCAATTTCATTATTGCAACGAATTGCATATACATTCTTGGTGGGTGCATGTCTGCTTTGTTTAATTGTTAGATTGTTGTGGATGTGCGGATTAATGGAACTTACTGGGATGTTAGCCTCAGTTTGATTTAATTCTTTTGCATTTTTGGTTAATTGTAAATTTCCCTGCATTTTGGGCATTATTAATCGTTATCGAGTCTGTAATTCAAAGTCAGTTTGAGTCTTGAGTCATTCGTGAAAAAGATCGGAGCAAGGGTTGTTGTTCTTCAAGGAAGAAGACGATCAAGGGTTGACCGGGTTGTGTAGACGATGGAGTAAGCGATCGCTAAGTATTGGATGCTCAAGTTTCATTTAACGCGTGCGCGCACTAGACGATCATTTAGCTCAGCAAGCTTCATCGCTTAGCAACTGACTAAATGATCGCTTAACAACACACGGTAAATCATTTACCTTTCGCCGCTTTAAGCAATCGCCTAGATGATCAGGCTTCGCAGCCTCATTGTCGTCTAAGCGATCGCTTAGCTATTGCGCCTATTGTCTAGTGTGTGTTTACCTTCGACGTTTACTAAACGATGGAGTTCTCCTAGCGGTTCAAGACCCGGTTCGCCTGTGAACCAATTTGCTCGATGGAAAATGTAATAGATAGAGTTATTTCATTCTAGTTTTTTGTAAAGGTTCGTCCTAGTTCATTAATCCTTGGTTTATTACATGCGATGTATGGTTTTTATATGTCATATGATATGCACATATAGTAAATCCCACATTAGGTTATGCATAGGTCATGCATCATCTCTTTATTGTAAATGTTATAGTTTAAAGAAGCATGATTTAATTAGGTAAGAGTATGCTCATGCATCATATAATATAAAAGCTATATTTATGCATGTATAAAAAGCATTGACATGTATCATCTTTATATTATAATTGTTATAGTATAAGGGTGAATGGAAACCATGTTTTCTTGGTTATTACACGTATATAAAAGTTATGTATAGTAATGACTGGACATTGCATGAAGCGTGACACATAGGTTTCTTTATAAGCGTTATAAACAACTAGTTGTGCGCAATGTATTTTAGTTGTTTCTTTTTAAAGGTTAAAGAGAAATTCGAACTAAAAGCAATAAGGAAGACATGCATGCTCACTTAAGTTTAACTCATGTTTTAAAGTTTAACTCATGTTTTAAAATGTTTAAAACTTGGATGACATAGACCTAAGATCACGGTACTAATATGATTAGTAACCCTAAGGCTTTAATCTTTTAAACAGTCTAATAGGAGTAAATTGACTAATAAAAGGTTAAAGTGTAGCAAATCTATCTATAAGGGACCTTTTGTCAAAGGCGAGTTCTGTCTAGACTGGGGTATTTAAGTTGACAGAAACATAACACCCTTACTTGGGAACGTACCTAGAAATGTGAATTAGATAGATTTAATGCATGCATGCAAGTTAAAGACGGTCCATTAAAGTGTTTAAATGAGACTACTTGAACTTGTTCATATATCATGGACAAAAGTTGTTTATGAGCGAACTTTAAAAAGATGACTTATACTAAAATCAGTAGCTGGATTGTCTAGGTTAATAAACCCCTAGATAGAACATTCAGCGGGAGGTACTTGGGGCATATGATGTTTCAATTAAACCTTTCATGTTTCTGCTATATAGTCCACACCGTGAGATCTACCCTCGGCCTCGAGGCACCTTTGGCATGTCCCCTTAACGGATGGTGTTTGGGTAGGTCAATATCAAGGTGGATGAAGAGAGTGTTCATAGTAAGTGGGAGTGGGAAGTGTGACAACATATCCCTCGGTCTCCCTCGTTGAATTGAATAAAGTTATTGCGCATCTCTTCGAGGCATCTTGGGAGTGTTCCCTTATAGGATGGCAGTTTTGCGCATTTCTTTATTTGATCTCCTATAAGAGGATAAGGTTATTTAGTCTCATGTTCTAATCTACTTTTCCCTACGATGGGCTCATTAGGGCGGGACTTTAGCATCGAAAGCGAGGGGTCACACTTACGCGGAATTGTTAAATGTTAATAGTTCTTGAACAAATAAATGGTGGCTATTAGGTTCAGTTCCAAGAGTTGGTTCTGCCTAATGATTGAGATTGTCTCATCCTAGTAAAGGAGCATCTGATCACCCCACCGGTGACGATTGTCCTGCCTCACTGGGGCATCATTGCAAAATAGAAGTCTTTCACTTAGGGCACTTGAAACTGTTTTGCAAAATTAATTGGTTCAATTGTGGTTTAGCAAAATCTAATAATGTTTTGTTCGTATTTTCAGCAACAAGTTTTCAAAATGGCTACAACCACGTTAACTTTGCTTAGCGTTGACAAATCAAGTGGCGATAACTTTTCAACATAAAAACACATAATCACGACGATACTTATCATCGAGACTTTCATGTTTGCCCTTATAGAGGTCTGTCCTCCTATTCCAGCTTCCAATGTCGCTCAAAATGTTCGGAAGGCATATGAGCGATTGACACGGGCGAATGAGAAGGCCTGAGCCTATATCTTGGCAAGCCTTTCTGAAGTTTTGGCCAAGAAACATGAGCCTATGGTCTCAGCGCGTGAGATCATGGAGTCCCTGCGAGGGATGTTTGGACAACCGTCTGAACAGCTTATGCACGAGGCTCTTAAGTATATATTCAACTTTAAAATGGAAGAAGGCACATCTATTCGTGAACATGTACTTTGATGGTCCACTTCAATGTGGCGGAGTTGAATGGGTCTACTACCGATGAGGGCAACCAGGTTAGCATAATCCTGCCTTCTTTGTTGGAGAGCTTCCTGCACTTTGTTAGTAATGTGATTCTTAACAAAGTGAAATATAACCTTACAACTCTCCTCAATGAGTTGCAGACCTACCAATCTTTACTGAAAAGTAAGGAGAGAAAGAATGGTGAGGCCAAAAAAGCGTGAGCCGTTATTAAAACATTATAAAGTTGATGGCTTAAGGAGCGGACAAAGGGAAAGCTAAGCTAGGTTCAACCTTAAGAACAAAGTCTGCATCTTCTACTTCTAACTCTGCAAAGGGGAAGAAGAAGAAGGGTGGTAAGGGAAAAGGGAAGGCGCCTGCTAACCCACTGTTTATCGCCCCAAAAAAGCGTCCATCGCCGATTGAAAAGGGAAAGTGTTTCCATTGTAACCAGGATGGACACTGGAAGAGGAACTGTCCTTGATGGCTGAAGGAAAAGAAGGACGCCAAGGCTAAGGCATATAAAGGTAAATATGATTTACTTGTACTTGAAACTTGTTTAGTAGAGAATGATGATTCTGCCTGGATAATTGATTCGGGCGCCACTAATCACGTTTGTTCTTCTTTTCAGGGGATTAGATCTTGGTGACAGGTGGAGGTTGGTGAGATAACGATGCGAGTAGGCACCGGGCACATCGTCTCAGCTGTGGTAGTAGGAGGGCTCCAGTTAGCTTTATAGAATAGGTTTCTAGTTTTGAATGATGTATATATGATGGCGGGAGATTGGAAGTCAATTTTACTCAACAACCAACTTCCCTTGGACGCGGTATGCGATGCATGTTCCTAAGATATGCATTGATAATCATACGTTGATGGTCATGCATCGGAATGAATATGCATTAATAAATGTATGTGATGACCATGCGTCCTACCACAAGTTTTCTTGTATTCATGCCAAGTATAACATGGACGCAAGTTTCTCGGGTAATCCAAGTTCGAACACAATGACTTGTAACTATATGTTTGCGGTGATTGTGCATGCGACGGTTGAATAAAAGAATGGAGGAGATACTGCTACGTTAATCCTACTCCTACTCTTATCTAACAGACAACGCAACTCTTATCTAACAAACAAGCAATGAGAATTATGCATGAAAGGTAGCGATGCGGCAAACCTTGACATGAAATAAATGATGGGAAAGTAGATAAAGTGCGGAGATGTTTTCATTGTAAAACTTAAGAGTGATCGCAAAGGCAACTCTAGTCAACGCAAACTAATGCGATCATGCAACACTCATACAATAGTAAACCATCTCTCGGTGTGAATGCTATGGCTTCTAATGCTAGAATGCATGCAATGTATGTGCAGAGGTGTCTATAGGGCCTACACATAAGTCTCTAAAACAAGGCGACTACATATCATCATTCCTATTCCTAGGGTGCATGTGATGCAATGTTGACAAACAAAGCTTATCTCTAAGTCCCTATCTCTTGCTTATGCTGATCTAATCTCGCTCTCTCGAGTCTAGATTTTAACCTAGCTCTCTCGAGTCATTAGGTTCTTTCTTTAGACAATATCTCGAGTAGCTCTAAAGAGGTGTTGGGCACAACATAAGACAAGACAAACACATGAACTTGGTTGACTCAAGATTGTTACTATCCCTAGTGAATAGTGCATACCTTGCTTAATGTGTCCAACCACTTACCCTCCCTGGCAATTGATTGTTGCTGACTTCACTCATAGACATGCAATGCGTTAGCCTATAGACAGGCGTTGCAGCAGCTTCACACTAAGCAAATAAGGTTACTCAGACACTCGCATAACGCCACCTCTCGGTGGGTTGCTACATGCTTCATATTCCTAATCCACATGACTAAGCATGCAATACCCAAGTAATCTCACTAAATACTGCAATGAAAGTAAGGATGCAAGGCAAAGAAGATGGAGATGGAGTCGAAGGAACAAAGAAATGTATTGAAAACAATTGTATTAATCCCTTAATTCCAAATGTCATACAAAACAATATAGAAAAATAAAGGAAAGGAAATGACTGGCTGGAAGAAAAACTTTGTTTGTAGTAGATGCGCATCAAGGCTGTCGGTGGTGCCATAGATGGGCGGAGGAGTTGACTCTCTCGAGATCTAGCTCTGGTCGTCACTCAGAATGGATGAAGGAGGTGAAGAACTCTCAGCGTCTTCTCACCAGTTGTCTGGATCACAAGGATCCACCCCAGGTGAACCTCAGGCGAAAACCTTGAATCAAATGAATTTCAACTCATCGGTTTCTATTTATAGAGTTTGGGTCACCGACAACATTAATGGACTGCTTTGAGTCTGACGTTCGGTGCGTTAGTCCTTTTTCTGTCCTCTGGCCACTAAACGGCGGTGGTAGGTGAATATGTCAATATCAGCTTTGGATTTTCTCGAGGTAGATGCGTTGATGCGTTCATTCCACCTACCTTGCGTTGATCAATTAGATGCATTGTCGCGCAGCCGCAATCATTCAATGACCGCATTCGCTTAATACTAAACTCTAAGCACGATTGAATGTAATCGCTTGACGAGCGCAACTCCTATGCGATGGACACATACGGTTGATTACTGCAACATCCATGCGTTGATCGATGCGTTTGCCTTTGCGATGGAGTGTTTCTCTACATGCGGTCGTCTATACGGTGGTCCGGTTTTCGCATTTGCGTTCATTTCCTACATTGGCTACAAAAATAGAATATTGAACGCATAATTAACGCAAAATAACAGATTAGCTGAGATTTGACATGCTGATCGACACAAGCTCATATTTTTGTGAATTCCTATCATGATCGACGCATTTTGTGCCTAACAACCTTCATAATTCTAAGTAAAAGGCCTAAGATGACATGCATTTCTGCATGTCATCAATATATTGTTCTCGAACCTAAGAATAATCTCATTTCTGTAAAGTGCTTGTTACAATGTAAATACACTGTTTCTTTCAATGTGGATAAAGTGTTTATTCATAAAGATGGTGTTACTATTTGTATAGAAAATCTGGAAAGTAATTTGTATATGCTAAAGTCGTTAGCCATTAATTCCCTCCAATACACAGAATTATTTAAAACTGCCGTAACTCAAACAAAACATCGACGTATTTCTCCAAAAGAAAATGTCTAACTTTGGCACCTTGGCACCTTTGTTTAGGGCACATCAATCTCAATAGGATTGAGAGATTTGTGAAGAATGGACTTCTAAGTGTAGAAGAAAATTCTTTACCGATGTGCGAATCTTGCCTTGAGGGTAAGATGACTAAACGACCTTTTACTAAAACAGGTTATCGAGCCAAAAAGCCTCTCGAGTTAGTACATTCTGACCTTTGTGGTCCTATGAATGTGCGAGCCTGAGGTGGCTATGAGTATTTTACCAGTTTTACTTATGATTACTTTAGGTATGGGTATGTTTATCTTATGTAACGGAAGTCTGAATCCTTTGAAAAGTTCAAAGAGTTCAAGGCTGAAGTTGAAAATGCATTGGATAGACGGATTAAAACACTTCGATCGGATCGAGGTGGAGAGTTTTTGGACTCGGGATTCCAGGACTATTTGGTAGAACATAAATCATTTCCCAACTCTCAGCACCGAGTACACCTCAATAGAATGGTGTAGCAGAAAGGAGAAATAAAACCTTGTTGGACATGGTTCGTTCGATGATGACTTATGCTTCCTTACCGAACTCGTTTTAGGGTTTCATAGTAGAGCTTGCAATATACATACTCAACTGTGTTCCCTCCAAGAGTATTGCGAGAACACCTTTGAAGTTATGGAACGGGCGTAAAGCTAGTTGACGTCACTTCCGCATTTGGGTTTCCCTGCATATGTGCTTGAGGCAAATCCCAAGAACTTGGAACCACAGTCGAGGTTATGCCTCTTTGTAGGCTACCCCAAAGGTACACGAGGGGGTTATTTTTATGATCCATTGAAAAATAGGGTGTTTGTTTCCACAAATGATACTTTCTTGGAGGAGGATCATATAAAGAAGCACAGTCCACAAAGTAAAGTCGTGTCGTGTGAGCTTTCCAATGAAACTACTGAAACTTCAACAAGAGTTGTTGAAGAGTTTGCTACATCAGCAAGAGTTGTTCATGGGAGTTCATCTAGTAGGTCAGTTCCACCTCAAGAGTTGGGGGAACTTCGACGCAGTGGGAGGGTTGGAACCCGCTCGTTCGCTATCTGGGTTTCACGAAAATACTTGCTATGGTAGTAAATGGTGACGTTGAGGATCCGTTGTTTTATCAAAAGGTAATGAAGGATGTTGACCTGGATGAATAGGTGAAAGCCATGGATCTCGGAATGGAGTCGATGTACTTCAACTCAGTATGGGATCTTATAAATTAGCCTAATGGGGTAAGACCTATAGGTTGTAAATGCAAACGGGGTGCTGATGGGAAGGTATAGACTTTTAAGGCCCAACTTGTAGCAAAGGGTTACACCCAGGTAGAGGGAGTCGACTATGAGGAGACTTTCTCGCCTGTTGCCAGGTTAAAGTTGATCCGCATCCTCCTGTCCATTGCAGCTTATTATAATTATGAGATCTGGGAAATGGACGTCAAGACGACCTTTCTGAATGGCAATCTTGAGGAGACCATTTACATGGTGCAACCTGGGGGATTCATAGCCCAAGGTCAAGAGCAAAAGGTTTGCAAGTTGAATCGTTCCATTTACGGGCTGAAATAGGCGTCTTGATCTTAGAACATACGGTTTGATACTGCGATCAAGTCGTATGGCTTTGACCAGAACGTTGATGAATCTTATGTCTACAAGAAGATAATCAACGCTTTAGTAGTCTTCTTAGTGTTGTACGTAGACGATATACTACTCATTGGGAATGATGTAGGTCTATGACTACAGTTCAAAACTGGCTAACGACCCAATTCCAAATGAAAGATTTGGGAGAGGCTCAGTGTGTTATGGCTATACAGATCTTTCGAGATCGTAAGAACAAAGTGTTAGCACTATCTCAGGCATCGTATATTGACAAGATGTTGCTAAAGTATTCAATGCAGGACTCCAAGAGGGGCCTACTACCATCCAGGCATGGAGTCACTTTGTCTAAGGACATGTGTCCTAAGACGCCTCAAGAGGTTGAGGAGATGAGACAGGTCTCATATGCTTCTACCGTTGGTAGTTTGATGTACGCGATGCTCTGTACTCGTCCAGACATCTGCTACGCTGTGGGCATAGTTAGTAGGTATCAGTCTAACCCAGGCCAGGGTCATTGGATCGTAGTGAAGAACATCCTCAAGTATCTTTGGAGACCGAAGAACTACATGCTCGTGTATGGATCTAGCGATTTGATCCTTACTGGATACGCGGATTCTGACTTTTAGATTGATAGGGACTCTCACAAGTCCACTTTAAGGTCAGTCTTTACTCTTAACAGAGGAGCTGTAGTATGATGAAGCACTAACCAGGGGTTCATCGCCTACTCCACTATGGAGGTGGAGTACGTAGCGGCTTGCGAAGCTGCTAAGGAGGTTGTCTGGCTCAGGAAGTTCTTGACAGAACTAGAAGTGATTCCAGATATGTTTAGGCCTATTACCCTCTATTTTGATAATAGTGGGGCAGTGGCGAACTCCAAGGAGCCGAGGAGCAGGCGCGACAAACATATAGAGGGGAAGTATCACATGATCTGCGACATAGTGCATCGAGGGGACGTAATCATCATGAAGATCGCTTCAGAGCATGATGTTGTTGACCTGTTTACGAAGACTCTCACGGCTATAGTGTTTGAGGGTCATCTTCAGAGCATGGGTCTACAGGATCGCTCGTGGTTGGACTAGGGCAAGTGGGACATTTTCTTGTACTGGGCTTTTATGCCCTAGTTTATTGTTTTGTACTAGTTTTATGTACACCTCACTTCGCTTTAGGACAAGTGGGAGATTGTTGGGGTTGATGCCCTAAAGTCTCGTGTCCTGTAGTTTGTAAACAATTTGTACAAACGCTTTTGTTGTATAATATATGATATTTTACTTCACATCTTGATTTTGTCAGTTGTTTGTTTTACTTGCTTTCCCACAAACCAATAAACACAAAATCTCAGGTTATCTGTATGTAACTTAAGCATGTATGTGGTGACATACAACTGGATCATGTCTTAAATGTTAACCAAAATGGTCTGTAGTATATGGATATAGGAGGGAAACTCTATCCTGGTAAAGCTACGGATGCGGCCTGCTTTGTGTGAATGGTGACAAGTTTTGTAACTTGTCACAGATGGTCTGATCTTGATCATTTGTGTAGAGGGCATGCAAGGAGGGGTGTCCTATACAAAGGTTTGTATAAGACCTAACTACGGAGTATTAACGTCTCGTCATATAACACCGTTCATGACAGAAACTTTGATAACGGGCAAAAATGCACGTTATTACAGTGCTAAGTTACAAAACAATGTAGGATTGCGATGATAAAAATATACAAGATTGCGTCAAAAAAGCATTAAGTTCACAATATTGCGGTCGCATGAGTCCATCGCATTAAAATAGCTAACTTGTGTATTTTTGTGCAGAATATGCGTTGACGCAAGACAAGAAATGTGATCCAAAGAAATCAACGGTCGAACGCATCAAAAGATTGCATTAATGCAAGGCTATGCGATCATTTGCGCTTGTGATTATCTGCTCAAGAAGGTTACCGCATAGAGTCGACGCAACTTGGTGGGCACATCCGGGTGAAAAGCGTAATAAATCACGATGGGACAGTAAGCTGATGACGGTCGATTCCGAATTAAATTAACAAGTCGTTAACAATCTACTATAGCAAGTACACTCAACTTTTCGGTGACAAATATTCGACGCATCAGACAGAAAATTAATGTCATCCCATCAGTGCAATCATAAGAGAGAAGAAGCCTTTCACCCCGAAGCTTTATAAATACCAGAGGCCACCTTCAGTGAAGAAGTTTGATAGTTAGAGAATTTTTCCCTTAAATAGAAGTACCTTGTTTATAGTTTTCTTTTACTTAGAAGGCAGAAGCAAGGAAGTGAGATTGTACCGAGAGATCATTCCGGTGAACTTGGAAGAGTACCAGAAGCGTCAAGATCAAAGAGAAGGCCAACTCCTGCGGAAGCAGGAATATCTTTTGAGTAGAATAGAGTTAACAATGTAAAAGCTTTGGGAAGCAAGGTATTGCTACCAAGTCCTCTATCCTTATTTTCCATTGTCGTTTTGTACATAGAAATCGAATTTACATCTTTATATCTGTTCACTCTCTGTATACTACGCACGAGTAGCTAAATCTATCGAATGGGTTGATAAGCACTTAGCTAGCATAACTGAGGATCTTCACTCTATACGATTATCTTGTATTATGTATGCGTCATTCATCCATTAGAGATACTCAGGAGGGTAGTCTAAGGATAGAATCTAGGCTTGGAAAAGTCAGGTTAGAATCTAGGCTCGGGAGAGTCAGATTAGAAATGCATGATCAAGAGATAGGAGCTTAAGAATAAGCGTTGTTTGCTATTAATACATCGCATGCATCCTAGAGATAGGTTATAATTATATGCGATCACCTTGTCCTTGTGTGCATTTGGAATCATCGCATAGGCAAGAAGTAGAGACTTAGGAATAAGCTCTATAAACATTATCACATTCATCGCATGTGTCATAGAATTAGGAGCTACTGCATTTGCATTAGAAAATGATTTACTGTTGCATGAGTGTAGCATGATCGCATAGTTTGAACGCATTCTCGAGAAACGTTAGCTAAAGACCTTCTCAACCCGTTCCTTCGCATACTCAGTGTACCTATCGCATAATCAATCTTTTCTCAAATCAGCCGCATACTTTTCATACTTCAATCAACAAATCAACCAAACCATTAATTTATTTGTTACCACAAAGTGATCTTAAAAATTACTACCGCATATTGTTTTCCTTAGTCCCTAAGTTCGACCCTGGACTCAATAGGATTTATACTTGGGTCCTGCTGAGAAAACTTGTTTGCACAACGCATTTTCCACCAACGCAACCCTTTCATTATTTCATCGCATAAAACAAAAGCATCAGACTTCACTTCATTATGATGAATATAGGTAACATGACCTCAATCCTGAGTGAGTTGGGAACTCCTGCCATTGAGGGCAGTCCTTTGATTTATATGGGTGCGAGTGACTAGGTCGCCGACTCAAACCTACCATTTTGGGATTTGTCTGATTTTGGAGTTGGGAACTCAGCTACACAAGATGGAATTCATTCCTTCCCTGAGGTAGGGGTAACTAGATAGATAGCTCCCTTAAAGGCTGATTTCAGGACTTGAATGATGTGATGCCACACACCTTCTCTTGGCCTGCAAGGTGTTCACACATAGTTAGACTATATTGTATTGTTCATTAGAGGAATCAGTGTTACTTAAGGAGTGAGATGTAACTATAGCAGCAAAATGATAAATTGGCCCAGCTGTACTTACGAGCATCTGCGAAGGGTTATCGTACTCATGATTGGTTATATCTGATAGACACAGAAATATATATGTGGTAAGAAGAGTTTAGCTGCTGTCTCTTATACACATCTAGATGTGTATAAGAGACAGAAATATATATGTGGTAAGAAGAGTTTAGCTATTGGTCTTTAGTGGAATGCCTGGCAGTTAAGGGATGGTGGATCTCATGGCTAAAGAGTTTAGTCAGCTATTCACGTACCATTGGAGCTTCGAGCCACAGGTCCATAAGATCCCCTAGGTAGATGATGACAGGCAGAAATGCATGTCATCTTAGGCATTTTACTTAGAATTATGAGAGCTGTTAAGCAGAATATGCGGTAATTATGTTAGGAATTCATGCGAAAATAAGTGTGCGTTGTTCAGCATTGAGAATCTCAGCTAACCCATTATTATGCATTCATTTATCTATTTTTATAGCTAACACAGAAAGTTGATGCAAACGCGGAAACCGGACTACCACATAGACGACCGCATGTGGAGAAAACTCTCCATCGCAAACGCGGTAATCAGTCGTATGCGTCCATCGCATGAGAGTTGCGCGCATCATGCGATTGCGGTCATCGTATAGAGTTGCGGTATTAAGTGAATGCGATCATCGAATGATTGCGGCTACACGATAACACATGATAAAGGAATCAACACAAGGTTGGTGGAATGAACGCATCAATGCATCTATCTTGGGAAAATCAAAAGATGATGTTGACATTTCACCTACCACGCTATTAGCAGCAGAGATTCAGAAAGGACTAAAAGCGCCGCGAATGTCAAATCAGAGTTGTCCATTAATGCTATCGGCTATTCAAGTTCTATATAAAGAAGCCGATGAGTAGAAATTCAACTTGTCTGAGGATTACCCCTGCAACCCAGGGTTTTCTTTACGATCCAGACAAACGCGTGAGAAGAAGTTTGAGAGTTTTTCACCTCCTTCATCCATTCCGAGTGACGACCGGAGCCTTTGACCGAAGCTAGATCTCGAGAGAGTCAGCTCCACCGCCCATCCATGGCACCACCGGCAGCTTTGACGCACACCCGCTGGAAGCAAGTCTTTACTTCCAGCCGGTCATTTCATTTTCCTTTCTTCTCTTATATTGTATTGTATAACATTTTGTGATTAAGGAATTAATACATTTTGTTGTCAATGCATTTCTATATATCCTTCGATTCCATCTTCATCTTCTTTACTTAGCTTTTTTACTTTCATTGCATCACTTAGTGAGATTGCTTGTGTATCACATACTTAGTCATGTGGATTAGGGATATGAAGCATGTAGCAAACCACCGAGAGGTGTGCGTTGCGTAAGTATGTGAGTAAACCTTATTTGCTTAGTGTGAAGCTGTAGCAACACCTATCTATAGGCCAACGCAATGCTTGTCTATGAGTAAAGTCAGCAACAACCAACTACCCGGGAAGGTAAGTGGTTGGTCGCATTAAGTAATGTAAGTATTGTTCACTAGAGATAGGAATAATTTTATGTCAGCAAAGTTCATGCGATTACCTTGTCCTATGAATGCATCATTCATCATTTAGGCATACTTGAGAGAGTAGTCTAAAACCCAAATCTAAGACTCAAGAGAGCGGATTGGAATGCATAGGCAAGAATGGGGAACTTAGGGATAAACTCCGTTTGCTATCTTCACACATCGTATGCGCCCTACAGATAGGATATTGCATGCGTCCAGGAAGTAGGATATAGTGGTATGTGGCGAGAGCTCGTGAGCGGGTTATGTAGGTTTAGATAGGCATAGGCTTCCCAACATTATCGCAGATACACCGCATACATCTTAGAGTTAGGCTCAAATGTGTGTAGCATGATTGCATGACTTGCGTTGACTAAGGTTGCCCTTGCGGTCACTCTTAAGGTTTGCAATGAAGACATCTCCACATTTTATCTATTTTTCCATTAATTTGTTTCATGTCAAGAGTTGTCGTATCTCTACCTCTCATGCATATTCTCATTGCGTTGTCTGTTAGTTAGGAGTAGGAGTAGAGTTAGCTTAGAAACCTTCCCATCCATTCTTTTATTCAACCGCCGTATGCACATTGCCGCATTCAGTCAGCTACAAGTCCCTGTGTTCGACCTCGGATCACCCGAGAAATTGCATTCGCATTATACTTGGTGTAAGCATAAGAAAACTTGTGACAGGACGTATGGTTATCTCGTACATTCGTTAACACATTGTCATTCCAACGCATGACCATCGACGCATGACAATCAACGCATACCTTAAGAATATGCATCGCATATTGCGTCCAAGGGATTTTAGTTGTCGAGTATTTGACGTCTAATTTCCCATCATCAGTAGCTTGGATAAAGTCGAGAATCAGTTTTTGGGTAAGTTTGAAATGTTCAAACTGACAAGAGGGAGCTCGATTATATATGACATAATTGAACTGGTTAATTATATATGATATAATTGACTAAATGTATGAGATACATTACTTTGAAGGAAATTAGATATAAATATGATTTATATCAAATGGAGGAGAAATTACTATAGTAGATATATGATATCAAACTATAGGTTAAGAATATAATATGATTATACTCATTAATTATTAATGGTTAATTATGTGATAATTGGCCGAAAATTTCTCCTCAATCGTGCATTAGTGGGAAAATATTATTTGGTTATTGTAACTGAAGAATAAAATGAAAATTGGTTTCATTTTGCAATGGAGTTCGAAAAAATAGCAAAAGGTGTGAAAACATCACGATCGCTTAGTTGAGAGCCTATACAATAGAGCCTTATCGCTTAAACAATCACACACCCTATGTCTAAACGATTGCACGCATTCTCTAAATGATCGCTTTGCGTGCTGAGTTTTCTAAATGATTGCTTACTAATTACTTGATGTAGTAAAACCTACACGATCGGGTAGTTTTATCTAAACGATAGACATCCGCTATACGATAGTCTTCTCACTTGTTTATTGTTCTACACGATCATCTCATTCCTCTTTCCTCTACCAAATTCAACAAATATCCCTCTTTGGATTCTCACTCTGAGAATACCAAGGGCTCTAAGTGGTGGTGTCGTCCCCGCTCTTGCTTGTTTGTTTGCTGCCGTTCTTGTAGACGATCGTGCTGCTGGTAGCCGTCTGGTTGGTAGGCGATAAAGATCGTAGAGGGTTGCTTCCGCTGGGTTGAGTTCGTTGTGAAGACAGTCTTCAACTGATATGTGAACTCAATCTCTTGTATTTTATTTATCAAAGCATGTCGTTAATTAATGTAAAATTTGCTTACCTATTTGTTAGAATGTGTGTGTGGTAATTTGGTCACAATGAAATAGGAAAGATCTGAACGCACTTATGGATACTCTTCTTTAAGAGTTCCTTCACAAGTATCACATGATAATTTATTAAATTGAAGAATCTTCTGGTTCTTCAATGAGTGTCCATTTGAATTTTCAATAATTCTCCTTATCATTATAGATCCTAGATGACCCAATCGATCCTGCTAAATTATAAATATATTTGAATTTATGAACTTCAGGTTCATTGTTGCATATGTTTCAATTACTTGAATATGAGTGTAATACAATCCAGAAGATAAAGCAGACAACTCTTCCAATATACATTTTTCATTTAAGATAGTGGATATGATATATAGATATTCTACATTATTCTTACTATCAGTCTCAGTATGATAACCATTGTAACGTATATCTTTAAAACTTAGAAGATTTCTCTTTGATTGACTAGAGAACAATGCATTGTCAATTGTAAATTTTGTTCATCTAGGCAAAATAATATTTGCTTTTCCAAAACCTTCGATCAAGTTTGCAGAACCTGATATTGTATTTACTTTTGCTTTCAGCATTGTCAATTTGAAAAAGTATTTTTTATTTGTAAGTATTGTGTGTATAGTTGCACTATCTACCAAACATAAATCTTCATTGCTTATTTTTGAAACACCCAACATATGGAAATGATCTATGTTTCTTCATTAAAAGAAAATAATTACAATATGAAAAATAACACTTAAAATATACAAAAGTTACTAAAAAAAACATGAAGATAGATAAAAGAAAACAACAACATTAAGTCTAAATATTCTCAAAGTCAAAATAAACACTTGATGTGTCACCAACTATGCTAATCTTCTTTCCAGGAGATTCAAAGAAGTCTGCCACATCCAAATTTGTCATATGAGATAGGTCAAATATGTCATTATCCTTGTATGCAAAATTTGCTTCCACATTTTTCTCTTTTTTCTTCAGGGAGACTTGATAGAGGTCAACTAAGTTTTTTGACGTACGACAGGTACGTAAACAATGCCCAGTCATTCTGCATTGAAAGCATTTATTTTCAACATTTTTTGAACTTTTATCTTGTGGAGCTTTTCCTTTGTGATCATCATTTTGTGTGGTTCTTTTGAAATTTGAATGATTAAAATGACCACCACGAAAATAATAATTATTTCTTCTTCTGCCACGGTCACGATCTCGACCGCGACCACGACCTTGACCATATTATTAAAATTCATAACATTCACTTCAAGGAATGGTGTCATTCAGGTTGGTCGAGATTCATAATTTTTTTTATCAATAACTCGTTATTTTGTTCGGCCACGGGAAGACATGAAATTAATTTAGAATACTGTTTAAAATATTTCTCTCGATATTGCTCCCGCATGAGCATATTTGAGAGATGAAACGTAGAAAATGTCTTCTCTAACATATCAGCATCAATAATTTTCTCTCTGCATAACAACAATTTTGAACTGATTTTAAATAATGTGGAGTTATAATCACTTACTGATTTGAAATCTTGTAGCCTCAAGTGCATCCAATCATAACGAGCTTTAGGAAGAATAACTGTATTTTTTATGATCATACCTCTATTTCAATTTTTTCCACAAGATACATGGATCTTTTATTGTAAGATACTCCATTTTCAATCCCTTGTGGATATAATGACGAAGGAAAATCATAGCTTTTGCTTTGTCCTGACTGAATGTCGTATTTCCTTCTTTAATAGTCTCCCCAAGATTCATAGCATCCAGGTGGATTTCAGCATCAAGTACCCATGTCAAATAATTATTGCCATTAATATCAAAGGTGGCAAATTCTAACTTTGTGAGATTTGTCGTAGCAACAGTATCATAAAATATTGTAGTTATGTTAGAAATTTAATAGATATTGAATATGCAAAATAACATTGAATTTATTAATTATAACGAAGAGAGAAAAACCAACATACCTTTAGGACCTACCTTTAGCGGGAAAAGCGATAGGAACTCGTGCTGATAACGTATTGTGAATTGAGGAGTACAACGGAAACACGGATATAGAGAAAATATAATATAATAACAAATAAATAAATAAAAAATAAAATAACTAAAATTATAAAATTGGATAATATGTAAATTGAAGTGGAATTCTCACCAATGTAAATATGATTTTAAGATCCACCAAATGTCACTATTTATAGGCAAAGTGGCAAGTAGGATATAGACTTATATGGGCACCAAGCATGAATAACTATAAGGCACATGGACAACATGAATGGTGACACATGGCCTTTAGGATACTAAGCAATGGACATCTATTTTCTATTATATTATTCATAATAGGGACAAAAATATCATAAAAATATGGCTAATTGTTTCACATGGTAAAATTGTTGAAAGTATTTTTAAGTATAGCAACGTGATAGAAGTTTATTACTGATAGACACTGACATCTTGCTATATTTGTAAATAAGTTAGCTCATTATTTTCTTTATTGGAAAACAACCCTAAAAACATAATAAAATAGTAAAAAGAAGTAAGTCTGTAATGGTTATTAAAAGATAGGCTCATATTAAGAACTGGCTCTATTTTTCTAAAAATGAAATGACGAGGCAATAAACTTTGCTCCGTCAATCCATAAAGAAATCAACTCAAAATTATCCCAGATCTTCTCAAATGGTAGTGGTAGAGTGCGACCAAAGTCCCACATAGGGCTAAATAAGGGGAAGGTCCATAGTATATAAGTAAGGACAACTTTCTTCAATGGTATGAGACCTTTTTGGTGAAGCCAAAAATAAAGCCACAAGAATTACACCCAAAGTAGATGATATCATACTATTGTGGAGATATTTGGATGATCATTGTTTCTAACAAGTGGGGTCATAATCATGACTCTGACTTAGCCATGTCAGTGCGCCATGATGACATAATTATTGTGATCCATGATTGAGCCAATTCAATAGGAAATGGGCTCCGATGAAGAGGATTTGACTTATTTAAAAGTGATTGCTTAGGTTTAAATACAAATGGATGACTATCTGAGGGTAGACTTTGGTGGACCTTAGCTCAACGGGAGGAATTTTGGAATGCAAGCAAAGCCCTATATTGGGCTAGGTAAGGGGGAAGATCCATGGTATATAACTATATAAGTAAGGACAATTATCTCCAATGGTATGAGGAATTTTAGATGAAACAAAAAACAAAGCATGTTATGTCCAAAGTAGATGATATCATAATATTGTGAAGGTATTTGGAAGGTTGTTATCCTCAACAAACTTCCCCACTGAGCCATTTTCTAAATTACAATGAACTACCAAACTGGCATATCTCAATTGACAAAATGTGCTAGAAACCACAAGGTCTGTAATTCGAATCCCCTATCCATATTGTGCTGAAAATATTTTTAAAAAATCACAATGAACCAATGTGATTTTGAGTCATCAATTTTCTATATTTTTTTTTTCAAAATATAAGAAAATGGTGCTTGTTGTGTGTTGATCAGACAAACCAAAGCATAAACATTAAACACTTAAAACAATATTGAGAAAGAGTTAGGGGTTCTCAACCCCATGTTTAAATTAATACAAGTGATCCAAATCTTGGTGATTGATTCTGTTGGGGGTTGATGCCCTAAGTCTCGTGTCCTGTAGTTTTTAAACACATTTTGTATGAACGCTTGTGATGTATAATATATGATATTTACTTCACTTCTTGACTTTGCACATTTAGATGTTTTATTTGCTTTACCATAAACCAATAAACTTAAAATCTCTGGTAGTCTTTTTGTAACTTAAGCATGTATATGGTGACATACAAGTGGATCATGTCTTAAGTGATAACCAAAATGGTTTGTAGTATATGGATATAGGAGGGAAACATTATCTTGGTAACGCTACTGACGCGGCCCGCTTTGTGGAATAGTCGCAAGTGTTGTGATTTGTCACAGATGGAATGATCCTAATCATTTGTGTAGGGGACATGCGGGCAGGGGCATCCTATACAAAGAGTTTGTATAAGACCTAACCATGAAGTGTTAACGTCTCGTCATATAACTCTGTTCATGATAGAGACTTCACTTCACTGGGATGACCATAGGTAACGTGACCTCAATCCTGAGTAAGTTGGGAACTCTTGCCATTGAGGGCGTTAGTGGCCAGAGCACCAACTCAAACCTACCACTTTAGGGATTTGTCTGATTTGGGAGCTGGGAACTCAACTTCACAAGATGGAGTTCACTTCTTCCTTGAAGCAGGGTAAGTAGATAGATTGCTCCCTTAAGGGTTGATCCCGAGGGCTTGAACAATGTGGCGCCACGCACCTTCTCATGGCCCGAGAGGTATTCACACATAGTAGGACTATGTTGTATTGTTCATTAGAGGGATCAGTGGTACTTAAGGAGTAAGATGTAACTACAGGGGAAAAACGACAAATTAGTCCATTTGTGCTTTCGAGCATCTGTGAAGGGTCATCGTACTGATGATTGGTTATATCCAATGGACATAGAAATATATCTATGGTAAGAAGAGTTCAGTTTATAGGTCTTTAGTGGAGTGCCTGGCAATTAACGGATGGTGGATACAAGTTGAGAATAAGTTATTCATGTATCATTAGAGCTTCGAGCCATAGGTCCATAAGTTCCCTTGGTAGCTTGGATACAAGTTGAGAATAAGTTTTTGGGTCAGTTTGAAATGTTCAAATTGACAAGAGGGAGTTCAATTATATATGATATAATTAACTTTATGTATGAGATACATTAATTTGGAAGAAATTGGATTTAAATATGATTTATATCTAGTGGAGAAAAAATTCTATGGTTAATATATGATATTTAACCATAGGTTATGAATATAATGTGATTATATTTATTATCTATTAATTGGGCAGTTATGGGATAATTGGCTCGCGTCTCTTCTATTTTCATAACAGATGAGTAAGATGAAGAATCACTTTGAGACGCTTAAATAGCTCACGGTGTGTTAAGCATTGTATACATGGATAATGTTGAAGTGTGTCATCGCTTAGTAAAATCAGAGCCTATATGATAATGCTGAACGATCGCTTAACACTTACACCCGCGCACGCTATTTACTAAATGATCGCTTACCTTTTACTAAACGATCGTTTAGCACTCGAGTTTTTCTAAACGATTGAATAAACGTTCGTTTAGCTTTTCCTACACGATCGTATACTTCACCTAAACGATCAAGCATTTTGTTTATACGATAGACGAGCCTTTCTCCCACTTGCTTGATCGTTGTATACGATCTCCCTTCCTCCTCCTCTCTACAAATCCAAACAAAGCCCACCCTTTTGATTCTCACTTCGAGAATACTAAAGGCTCTGAGTGGTGGTGTCGTCCCCATTTCCTTCTGTTCGTGTGGAGACTGTTCGTGGTAGACAATTGGGTGTTGCTGAACAATAGCTTGCCGTTCCAACGAAAGCGAGATCTGCTGTAAAGAAAAGTCTTCAACTGGTATGATCTCTCAGTCTCTTATTTATTGATCCTTTAAGCATGCTAGTAATTTTTCTTTACAATGCATATATGTATGTTTGAATGTATATGTGAAAATTCTGTCACAATGAATTGGAAAGATTTGCTTTCGCTCATAGGTACTCTTGAATAAGAGTTCCTTCAGATTCATGTTACAAGTTGGAAAAATAAAGAAAACTAAATGAAGAAGTTGTAAAATAAGTATAAACTACAGTAGACTAGAGTTTAGAGTAAAAAAAAAGAAAGAAAAATGAAAAGTTGCTGAAAATGGAAGGTTATAGAGCTTCCCATTATTTCAGCTTCTCTCCCATGGAAAAATGAGTTCCTCTCTTCTCCTCCCCAAAAATATCTATACGGTTGTCCATACCTAATAAACTTGACCCACTGGAGTCTTCTTATTGGTCAAGCTAACATGAAATTATTATAAGAAGAACAAGCTCAATTAGTGAGCTAATTTTCCCATGTGTTATATCAGATGAAATTTTTTCCTATGTACTAATTCCAAATGCTTAGATTTCTCTCCATCACTACCTTGTCTCATAAAACATGCTTACAACTAAATTTTTAACTACCAAAACACTCTCAAAGATCTGGCTCTTAACTGTTATTTTAAGAGTTGTTAGTATTCACTATTGATAAGTGGTATAAAATGGACAGAATCCAAGTATCAAATCTCCAGGGAACAAAGTATAATAATTTAATAGAATAAGCAAAAATCTCTACCAAATTTTGTGGTAAAAGAGTAACCAAGATAAAATGATTATTGAGTATGTACTATGGAAAAGTTGGGGAAAATAAGTAAATTATGCTTGGAAAATAAGTGAAAACAAGGAGAAAGAAAATGCTTTAAAAAGACGATAAAAAAAATATCCAAAGTCATTTTAGCCTTCAGAGAGAATTGTGCCTACAATTTGCTTTGCTCAATTAGATGTAAGCATAATCTAGCATGCGATGTAGATGCATTCGCATTTCCTAAAAAGGTTAAGTCTATGGATAGAGCGAAAAATATGCTACGATTCTTTTTCAAAATAACAAGTATAAACTCTTAAAGATGTGTATTTACTCGATGTGAACCAAGATCAAATTCAGGGATTCTTGAATCAAACAAAACGACAACATTGACTTCTTCTAACTTATGCATATTTGTCAAGCACGAAAAATAAAGTGTTCAAATGCTCAAACATAAAAGTGAAATGGTTAAATATTTTAATATACTGCGGATGAAAAAAAAAAGAGAGATTATAGATCAAGAATTAGTAGAAGATTGATTGGTAAAGAATTATCGTTGATATTGTTGGGATTAATACCCTAAATCTCGTGGATCTCGTAATATGTAATCTTGTAAATTGTTTAATTAATAAATTAAAGAGTTATTTTATTTATGAAAAACTCAATCCTATAAACTAAGATCCAAGGTTCTTGTGTGTAACTTGAATATTATGTGGTAGACATATAGGTGGACCATGATCAAGTCATAACCTAAAAGTTTTGTAGTATATGGATAAGGTTCCACCTTATCTTGGTGACACTATGAATACAACCCACTTTGTAAATGTTACAAGAGTTATAAGTGTTATAAACGATGTGATCCAAATCGTTCATGTGGAGACATACGAGTGGGGTATTCTAGACAAAGAGTTTGTATAAGACCGGACCACGAAATGATTAATCTCTCTTTACAACACTATTGATTGAAGAGATTAACATTTCACAAGATGACCATAGGTATCTTGATCTCAATCCTGAGTGAGTTATAGACTCTTACTTATGAGGATAGTTATTTGACTTGTATGGCGAGAATGGCTTAAGTTGTCGACTCAATATGTCCACCATTTTAGGGACTTGTCTAAGTCCAGCTGAGAACATAGCTACACAAGATGGAGTTTACTCCTTCTCATTTTAGGGTAAGTAAATGAATTGCTCTCTTAAGAGTTGGTTTCGAGTGTTGAGCAATGAGGTCTCACCCTCTCATTGGCCTAAGAGTGATTTAGTTTATAGTTGGATTATAAACTAATTGTTCATTAAAAGGATTAGTGGTACTTAAAAAGTAAGAGATAATTACAAGGATAAAACAGTAATTTGACCCATCTGCAATTACAAGCAACTTGTGAAGGGTCGACTTACTAATAATTAGTTGCCCATCCCCCTGGGATAGGAATAAGATAGTAAGAGACCTAAAATTGTAGTTGGAATTAAGGTAAGGAATTGATTAAGAGTTAAATAAGGAAAAGTTGGACTCAACCTTTGTAGTATGATTGGACGAGTTCAATTCATCCTATTTCCTTAAGGTTCGATGCATGGCTGAGGTACTTTGAGCACATACATTGTAGACAAAGAACCACTCATCTAGGAACACTAAAAGAAATAATACCTTTATAGCCTTTGAATATAGTATTTTTAAAATAGAGCTATGAAAGGTTAGTCAATTTCATGCGCTTATACATATTTTTAAGTAAAAAAATTCAAACTCCCACCCTAATTAATTTCTCTTATTTTCCCTATAATCTCCTTTCTCTAAATTTCTATCAAGTCTTCGATTCACACTTCAAGTTGATCGATCCTTGAATGTTTTTCAGACCTCCATTTTTCGAAAAATCATTTTTTTAGGTTTAAAAAAGTTTTGCATGTAAAATACAGGTGGAGCTTCGCTAAAGGTATGTTGCCTATAACTTTGGTGAACTTTTTTGTTTTATTCATCTAGTTGTTTACTTATATCCTATTCTCTAAACACTAACTAGAGTTCGTGGACATTATTAAGTATGCATTGCGAAGAAAACCACGATTTCTTGACAAAGGCGAGACATAAATGGTGGTTTTTTTTTTTTTGTTAAATTAATTTAGGGTATTCACTAGTTAGGTAAGAGAAGCCTTGTTCGTTATAGGAATTTGAAACTCTTGTTTTGAAATTGATTTCTTTCCATGCTATTGATATAAGGAATTTTTTGTGGATGTTAAGAATACATGAGTGATAATCCACAATTTGAATGCAGTTTTTTTTAATCTATATACTTAATACTTAAAAGTGGCAAGATTCTTGAGGTTATTTCATTTTCTTCTCACATTTATTCAAGTCGTTTGGCTTTGATCAGAACGTTGATGAGCCTTGTGTATACAAGAAGATCATCAACAACTCAGTAGCTTTCCTAGTATTGTATGTGGATGATATCCTACTTATTGGGAATGATGTATGGTATCTGATTAACATTACGCATTGGCTAGCTGCCCAGTTCCAAATGAAAGATTTGGGTGAGGCATAGTATGTTTTAGGGATCTAGATCATTCGGGATCGAAAGAACAAACGGTTAGCCCTATCTCAAGCATCGTACATTGATCAAATGTTGATCAGGTACAAGATACAGGATTCAAGAGGGGTTTGTTACCTTTCAGGCATGGAATCGTTTTGTCTAAGGATCAATGTCCTAAGACACCTCAAGAGGTTAGAAGATGAGATGGACTCCCTATGCTTCTGCTGTAGGAAGCTTGATGTATCAAATGTTGTGTACTAGACCCGACATTTGCTATGCAGTAGGGATTGTTAGTCGGTATCAGTTTAATCAAGGATTTGATCATTGGACGACAGCCAAAACGATCCTCAAGTATCTTCGAAGAATGAGGGACTACATACTCGTGTATAGAGATAAGGATCTGATCCTTATAGGATACATAGACTCTGAATTTCAGACCGATAGGAATTCTCACAAATCGACATTGGGGACAATTTTCACTCTGAATGGAGTGGCTGTAGTTTTCTGAAGCATCAACCAAGGATGCATCGTGGACTCCACCATGTAAGCCGAATACGTAACCGCTTATGAAGCAGCTAAGAAGGCTTTTTGACTAAAAAAATTCCTTTCAGATTTGGAAGTTATTCCAAATATGGATTTTCCTATCACTCTTTATTGTAATAATAGCAGGGTTGTGGCAAATTCGAAGGAGCCTCGGAGTCATCATCGGGGTAAGCACATTGAATGGAAATATCACATGATTAGGGAGATTGTGCATCGCAGTGATGTGATAGTCACGAAGATCGCATCAGAGCACAATGTTGTTGATCTCTTTACAAAGGCCCTCCCAGCTAAAGTGTTCGAGGGTCACCTAGAGAGTCTGGGTCCGCGGGACATGCGACATCTTGTTTAGGGCAAGTGGGAGATGATAATAGGGTAAGCCCTAGTTTATTGTATATTGTACATTAGTCTCCCGAGTCATTAGGACAAGTGGGAGATTGTTGAGATTGGTGTCTTAATTCTCTTGGAGTCTCGTTGTTTGTAATAATACACATTGTTTAATGAATAAAATAATTGTTATATCATTCTGGCATTTATTCATATCCAATAAACAAAGCTCCATGGTTATCTTATGTGAACTTAAGGATGTATATATGATATACAAGTGGATCATGCCGTAAGTGATATCCTAAATAGGTCTGTAGTATAAAGATTAAGGTTGGATACCTGATCCTGGTGACACTACGGATATGGCCCACTATATAGAGGTTTGCAAGTGTTGTAAACTACTATAGATGGTAGATTCTGACCATTCATGTGGAGACGTGCGAGCAGGGGTGTCCTATACAAAGAGTTTGTATAAGACCGGACCACGAGATGATTAGACTCTGTATATAATACCGTTGATACTAGAGATTTACATCTCACCTAAACGACCATAAGTGACACAACCTCAATCCTGAGTTTTTAGGAAACTCTTGCTTTGAAGGCGGTCCATTGATTAGTATGGGTGAGAGTGGCCAAATTGCCAACTCAACATGCTTACCTTTTTGGGAACTTGTCTAATCTTGGAACTGGGAACTCAATCCACAAGATGAAATTCACTCCTTTCCTAAAGTAGGGATAAGTAGAGAGATCACTCCCTTAAGGGCTAATTCTAGGGCTTGAACATAGTGGCCATAACTTCTCTTTGGAAGAAAGGACTCAGTCATAGTAGGACTATGACTTATGTTTATTAGAGAGATCAGTGGTACTTAAGGAATTAGATGCAACTATAGAGGCATAACAGTTATTGGCCGAGCTATACTTACGAGCGATCTGTGAAGAGTTGCTACACTGCTGATTGGTTAAGATGGATACATAATATATATGTGGTAAAGAGAGTTCAACTATCGGTCTTTAGTGGAGTGCCTGACAGTTAACAGATGGTGGATCCTGTGACTAAAGAGTTTAGTAAGTTATTCACGTACTATTGGAGCTTCAAGCTACAGGTCCCTTTGATAGTTCAATGGATTCAGTTGAGGATCAGTTCTTGGCGTTGATTTAAAATGTTCAAATTGACAAGAGATAATTCAATTATATATGATATGATCGGTATGGTGTATGAGATACATCTAGTGGAGGATTAAAGTAAATGAGATTTACATTAAGTACCATGGAATAGAAAAAGAGCTATGGTTTATATGTTTCATGAGATGAAATATTAAAACTATAGGTTATAAATATAGTATGATAAGTTGGTTATCAATTATATTTATAACAATATTAATTATTAGATAATTAAATATTTTTCTCTAATAACCAATTGAGTGGGAGGTTATTGGTAGTTTCATGGTAACTGTGAGATAAAAGGAAAATTGTTTTCCTAATTTTAGTAATGTTGAAGTTTGAGATTTTGTGAATTCTCTTCCAGAAAATAATCTCACAGAAGTTGTCAAGTAAATGGGATTTACTAAGCGACAACTTGACTAAGGAAACAATCGTGTAATGTTTGTAGGCGACAGACACGCAGCTAAGCGATAAGCTAAATGATCTCTTAGTTTTTGCTAGACGATCACTTAGCTTTTGCTAAATGATTGGGCATCGACCTATACGATAGGTTCTGCCTTCTCCCACTTGCTCAATCGTTTACACGATTGTTGTGTCCTCTGTCTTCTACCTCAAACCAAGTCCACACAGAGCCTACTCTCTAGATTCTCACACTGAGAATACCAAGGTAGCCTTCTTGGTAGTGTCATACTCAACTCGACGCTGTCGAGGTTCTGTGGAGGCCGTTCCTGCTGTTAGGGTGTTCGTGATCGAGGCGATCGCTAAGTTCGAGTGCATGGAGTTCATGCAGTGTAGCGATCGTGTTGGACGAGCGTTCGAGGTTGCTGTGTTCCAGCGTCCATGATCAAGAAGTGTGGAGATGAGTCTACAAATGTGTGTAGAGTTTCTTCTTGATCATTTATAGTTTCTTGCTGTAATTTCTGTAATGAATGCATAACCATATGTTTGTGTTTTTTTACTGGAATTTGTAAATTTCATATATGATTGTAATTTGGAATGATCTTTCCACTGCTCATGGAAATCCTCGTGATCAATTTCCTTCAATATCCAGGATTGAATTGAAACCTGCTGAAAATTGCAACTGCATAGCATATATCGGGACGAGTACACAACATTGCATATATTAAACTCCCTACTGCTGATGCATATGGAATTCGTTTCATATCCTCAACCTCTTGAGGTGTCTTAGGACTTTGTTCCTTAGACAGATGAATTCCATGTCTGAACGGCAACGATCCTTTCTTGGAATTTTGCATTTTATATCTAGACAACATTTTGTCTATATAAGATGCTTAAGATAGTGCTAAAGTTCTATTGTTGCGGTTCTAAACTATTTGGATCCCAAGAACATACTTCTCATAAATCTTTCATTTGGAATTATGTAGCTAGCCATCTCTTAACTTCAGTTAGAAATTCTACTTCATTTCTAATGAGTAGAATATCATCAACATACAACACCAGAAAGGCGACAGTTTTATTAACGATTTTCTTGTAAACACAAGGTTTGTCAACATTTTGTTCAAAGCCATAAGATTTGATCGTAGTGTCAAATCTCATATTCCAGGATCTAGATGCTTGTTTCAACCCATAAATAGATCGATTAAGCTTGCAAACCTTTTGCTCTTGACCCCATTCAATAAACCATTCTTGTTGAGACATATAGATACTCTCTTCAAGATAGCCATTCAGAAAGGTTGTCTTGACATCCATTTGCCATATTTAAAAATCATAAAATGCAGCTATGGACAAGAGTATTCTAATCGAATTAATCATGACAACTGGAAAGAAGGTTTCTTCATAATCTACCCCTTCTCTTTGGGTAAACCCTTTTGTCACAGTCTAACTTTGTTGGTCTGTACCTTACCAGCTTGATCTCATTTTCTATTGTAGATCCATTTGTAACCGATGGATTTTACCCTTCTAGGTTGATCTACAAGATTCCAGATAGAATTGAAATACATAGATTCCATTTCAAGGTCCATGGCTTTAGTCCATTGGTCTTTGTCCACATCGTTCATTGCTTGTTTGAAAGTCAAAGAATCCTCTAAGCCATCATCTGGTATGATGACTTGAGTTTTAATAAAACCCATGTACGATGAGGCTGTTGTACAACCCTCCCACTACGATGAGGAATTCTCAACTTTTGAGAAAGATGTGATGTACCAGTTTCATCAACAACTCTTGTTGATGCATTTGTCGTTTCTCTGGACATTTCTTCTATTACTAGCTTACTGCGAGGTTGATGACTCTTTATATGGTCTTCCTCCAAGAAGGTTGCATTTAACAACACAAATACCTTGTCTTATTGAGGATCGTAAAAGAAACCACCTTCCATTCCTTTTGGGTAGCATACAAATAGGTATACTTTTGAACAGTGTTCCAACTTTAGGATTTTACACCAACAACCCTAAATTCTGAAGTGATGTAAACTTCCTTTACATCCTCTTCAGAGCTCGTAAGGTGTTTCAGAAACACTTTTCGAGGGAACCATGTTCAAAATATATACTGCAGTTTCAACTGCGTGTCCCTAGAAAAAATTTGGTAACTGAGCATAACTCATCATGGAACGAACCATGTCCAACAAGAATATGTTTTTCCTTTCTACCACACCATTTTGTTGAGGTGTGCAAACTGTGAGTTGAAACTAGATTCCATGCTCTATTAAATAGTTATGGAATTCTAAGTCCATATACTCACCACCTCGATCTGATCGAAGTGTTTTAATCTTTTTACCTAATTGGTTTTTAACCTTAGCCTTATATTCTTTGAACTTTTCAAATGTTTCAGACTTTTGGTGGATTAGGTAAATACGCCCATACCTAGAATAGTCATCAATGAAGCTAATGAAATATTCATACCCTCCTCTAGTTTTAACATTCATAGGACCACAAAAGGTTTGAATGTAACAGCTCCAAAGGCTCTTTGGTTCTAAGACCTTTTCCTAAAAAATATCTTTTAGTCATTTTACCCTCAAGACATGATTCACACGACGGTAATGAACTGCCTTCTAACTGTTTTAAATGACCGTTCTTAACCAATCTCTCAATCTTGTTGAGATTTATGTGATCAAGTCTCAAGTGCCAAAGATAGGCATTTGGAGAAACTTTCCTTTTATTATTATGAGTTTCAACTATTTTAAACGTCTCTAAGTTCAAAACGGTTCTAACCTCAGTCGGTTTTAACAAATACAAGTTATTTTCTAATTTTGCAGAACAAATTTAGTTATTTCTTGAATTGATGAACACTTCATCATTTTCTAAAGAAACTTTATAATTTTGTTCTTGCAAACAAGAGATAGATTTTAGATTCCTTTTTATAGGAGGAATGTAATAAATTTTTTTAAGATAAATGTATTTATCTCCTATAAATAACTTCATATCTCCCACTGCTTTAGTTGAAACAACCTCCCCAGTCCTACCTTAAAGATTTTTTCGCCTTCTGTCAACTGTCTCCAGGAACTTGTTTCCTATGAGAAAGTATAGACATGATTAGCGACATTTGAATCAATTATCCAGGTTTCATCGTTTTCTACTAAATATGCTTTGATAACAAGTAAATCATATTTATCTTGTTCTTCGAATTTTGCATTCTCATCTATATTGTTCAAAACTTTAGATGAGATGGGAGATAGAGGACAATCCTCTGTTAAAACTCTTTTAGAACCATTAACTGCTAGTAATTTGTACGTTGGTTCGATTTTTCCGTTAGTTAATTTGGAAGCGAGTATTTTAGAAGAATTCGACATGTTGAAAAATTTTAAAAAATTCTAATTAGCAAATTTCAACTACATCATAAGTCAAGTTTTAGTAAAACAAGTAATAATGTACCCATAACCATTATTTATTTGCAACGATACTATAGTGAGTCAGAATACGTGCTACTGAAGAGCAGTCAGATACTCCTTCACTAAAGCAAAACAATTTTGACCAACACTATCTCTAGAATAACTTTTATTCCTGTAGTCATTTAGTTACCATTTTCGATTAGAAATTACTAACAATTTAGTAATTTACTAAATGTAACCCTCCGTTTTCAGACGTCAAAGGTCGACCCCAACTATGCTACCGAAATGGAGAGTTAAGGTTGGGAATGGACCTAAGAAATCCTGTCTATTTTTGGTGTTTGAGTTGTTCCAAATCCTATGTTACAACCTTCCGAGGAGATAGCCGTCGTTAAACGGGGCCGCCTAAAGCAAACAAGCAGGCGAAACAAAGGAATCTCATGGTCTAAACTAACGGAAGAGACAGCAGGACATGTTGACACATATCCTTCACCCACTTACTATGAACTACTTCCCCCGTTCACCTTGTTATTGATTCATACAAACACTTTTCGAATGGAGATCACTCCTAGGGTAACAGAAATGTCATATGAATCTCATGGTGTGAACTCTGTGGAAATATGGAAGTCGAAATCTATTTATTGTATATTTGATTTATGTTTGAACAACTTCCCCTTATTCACTGGAATCTAGATTAATGCAAATACTTTCCAAATGGAGGTCACTCCCAGGGTGACACGAAGTACCGCTTAAATCTCGATTGTGAACTCTTAGGGATGTGAGAGCTAAAATTAATGTAACGTATATGTCTGAAGTGTTCTAATTACTTTATCATATATGTTATTAAACTCTCACTGAAGTATTCTACTATTAAATTGGGTATATTTATACTTGGGTTCATTTCGGCTAAATAAACAACCCTAAGTCTATGTTGTTTATCCAAGTATAATGCTTATAAATGAATTTTAAACCTACGATGTCTAAGTGATAAACCGTTTTATTATCTCACAACGCTCATGTATGCTTATAAATTCGGCTAACAACGCTAAATTATTCGGCCATATTCCCCAGGTAGAAGGTGTTCCGTAGATCGTCAACTTAAGTACCTCCAACCTTAGACAGGACTATATGCCGGTTGAGTTTGTAACCATGTTTTACAAGATGTTAACCTATATTAACTTATTTAAAATGGGTGATTAACATACGCAAGCATGTAACTTATCTTTGTTATAAATTTTAATGTCTAATTCAATTTTATAATAACTTATAAAAATAGACACGCTATTACATCCACAACACATATCAAGACATTCCAATTTAATATAACAGTTATATTAAATAACTGAAATCCTAAACATGCATTCTATACATTATAGCAATTTATAACATACTTTTAATGCATGTAACATGCTTTCTATGGTGGGATTTTAAATCTACACGACATACTTTATGCACATACAAGATTTATTTAATTATGACATGCATCATATGATAAATCATTAAATATAGACTAATATAGTTTTAGTTTTGGCATTATCAAATAAAAAAAAACTAATTATTACAAAAATTCAGCGAAAATCGGCTCCAAAACGCATATGGATCTCTCGAACCACCTTGAACTGAACCCCCAATGCTTAAAACTATGTTGAACCGGGCAAAGAACCGTCAAGTATCATCAAGCATTGAGTATATTGTCAAATTGCATCGAGTACCATCGAGTATTTCATGAAATATCATTGAGCAAATGCATCGAGTACCATCGGGTATGACATCATGCATCGAGTTTTTGAGCATCGAGCATCAACTTTTGAGCATATGCTGAAAATCTTGTTCTTGTTGCTCGACCTTCTTCACTTTTTTCTTCAATTACATCCTAATTGTAACTCTAATGACTCCAAACGAATTACAAACACTTAAAAACACATTAAGACCCATCAAACAAGAGCCAATTACAAGAGTTACAATATAATTAAAGAGAAAACAATGCCAAAACTCATAAAAACCATATCAGTTAATCATTTTCATATAATTTATGAAAAAACACCCACCAAACTCAAATTGATGCTAACTGAGTGCTTAAATCACACTCTGATATCAATTGATGGAATACACAAGCATGCAACAGAAGCAAACAAAATCAATAAGTACTCTAATTACATTTAATTTGAGTTCTAAAGCATGTTGTTTCAGAAAATTGAAGAGGGTTTCAAGATGAACATACGTTTAATAATTTCTCCTAAATCTAAGCTGCTCTTCACGTATTTTCTGCTCCAAATTGACAGTGAACCACCAAGAGATCTTCTCTACTATTCTCAGCCTTGAATTGAGTGGTGGAACTCGAACTTAAGTGAATTTGGTGAAGGAAATTGAGAGAGTTTGTGAGGAAGAAGATAACGTAGCAGAAACCCAATTTCTCCAGCTCAAGTTCCTCTTATTCTTCTTTTTCAAATTTGAGAGTTTATATTGGATCTCAACATGCAACCACCTTCAATCTGATTGATGTCCAGTAGCTGCTTCAACAATTGAAGTGAGATTGTGTGGTTTTTTTGTAGGAAGAACACCTCCTCCTTGAGGTGTTTGTGGGAAAAACCCACTTAATCCAAATTTTCAAAATTTTCATTTCAAAATTCAATTAATTCAAAAATTAATTAAAAGATGATTTAATTAATTCATAATTAATCAAATTCAAAATATCAAAATCTAATTTCTTTAAATTGAATTTAAAATTGGAATTTAATTTGATTTTTAATTAATTAAACATATTTAATTAATTAGTTAATTCAATATCAAATTAATCACACACCTAATTTTAAACACGAATCCTATTCATGCAATTAATATTTGAATCAATATTTAAATATCACAAACTCTTCAATTTCGTTTGATTTCAATAAATCAAACATTAATTATATCGAATATAATTAAACATGCCCTAATTTGATTTTGAACTTATTCAAATTCAAACTCTAATTCAATTTGAACAATTCAAATTGATATTATTCCAAATTCACTCAATTTAATAATTCAAGGTGTTCATGTTTTACGAGCTAGTAGAGGAACCTTATGGACCTACAGATCATGAGCTCCAACGATTAAGATTAATTGGCTAAAACTCTTTAGCCCAAATTAATCAGTATTCATTAACTATCAAGTCACACAACTATAGCTCGATAGTTGCACTCTCCTCACTGTAGATATATTTGTGTCCACATGATTTAACCATAACTAGTAAGTCGACCCTTCACAGTTGTTCATAATAATGGCTCGGTCAATATGCTGTTTTACCCCCAATATTACATCTTGTTTCTTAAGTTCTTACTGATCCTCTAATGAACAATTGATTTATGATCTAATCACTAAACCGGATCCCTCTCGGACCAGTGAGAGGGTGGGGTCCCTTGTTCAAGACCTGGATTTAGTACTTAAGAGAACAATCTTTCTCTTATCCCTAAATCGGGTAGGCGTGAACTCCGTCTTGCACCCTATGTCTTCAGCTATCTACCCGGTCTTACCCCTGAATGAGATGCTTATTGAGCTGGCGTTGTTGAGCCAACCCTCACCCATGAAAATCTAAGGATAATCCCGCATAGACAGGAGTTCATAGTTAGCTCAGGATTAAGATCGAGTTACCTAAGTCATCTAAGCGAAATAGTCAGTCTTAAATAATAAACAACGTTATAAAGTAAGAGTTACTTATTTATTAGTCCGATCTTATACAAACTCATTGCATAGGACGCCTCCACTCTTCATGTCAATACATGAATGAATTTGGATCACTTTGTTTGTAGTATCTTTACGACAATTTATAATAGCTACAAAGTAGGCCGCATCCAATAGTGTTACCAGAATAAGGTACCCAATCTTAATCATATACAATAAACCATTTTGGCTATTTACTCGAACTTGATCCATCTCTATGTCTTTACATAAAGTTCAAGTATTCATATAATAGCCATGGATCTTAGTTTATTGGATTTAGACTTTATGAATGCAATTAATAGATTCAATAATAACTTTATTGAAGAAATGTTGAATAACATCTTTATTGATAATAGAATATATTTAATTTTACAAACTGTGAGTTGTAGGACATAAAATCTAACATGCTCTGCGCCCACTGTTGCTTTTGGTTATCAAAAGTCTAATTTTACATCCGTTGGAATTGGTTAGTTAATTCTAGGGCCAAGTAAGTATTCTAAGGTTGTTTTAACACTAAATATGTGATTCTAAGCTAATTTTGGATTCAGGGTCAATTGGAGTAGGAGGAATTAGGGGACCAAGTAAAGACTGGAAAGGCTTGGAGGAAGAGGAATCCTTGTCGGTGGATTGTGAGTGGTTTATTTTTAAATATGTTAGTTTATATACGATATAAATATGTGGTATTATATTGTTGATTTAGAAATTTGGCATGATCTATTTTATGAGCTTGTCTACTGGTTTGAACTCTGGAATTAGATAAAAAAAAAAAAAAAATCTATGGAAGCATGTTTTATGCCAGATTTTATTTACTATTTCAACATGAATATGATTTGTGGATTTGAAATCTGTAGATTTTGTTGGTTTAGAAAACTCGTATTTATAGTGGTTTTGATGGAAAAGATTTCAAACCACTGAATTGCAAAAACATACTTTGTACCTAAATTAAGAATTCCTTATACTCAAGTATAGAAAAAGGTATACGGAAAATTCGGGATTTTTGATACTCAAGGATAAGAAGAAGGTATCCAAAAATCCAATAGGTTTTTGGGACCCACCTTGGCACACACATAGGATTTGGGCCGCATGTAGGGGTGTTTAGCCATTTAGAGGCATGCCTACGTACACGTAGGACGGAATATTGACATTGGTATATTGAGTTTACTCTACATCAACTAAGGTTATCGGCGTTGGATGTATTGAGCTTGCTCTACCTCAACTAAAGTTTTGTGTACAGGGTTTGGTATGGTTTTCAAAACTTGGATTTGGTTTATGTGGATTTTATTTATGGATATATTTGAGAAAATTTGTGATCATGTCATATTACTGTTTGTTATGTTTTATCTGTTGATGCTCCTATTCTGGAACATATTTGGATATTTCAATGCTTTGATGTTGGCTTATATTTAAAATGGTTTTATAAATGTTTTCAAAGGAAAACTCTATGTTTGTATTAAAACACCATTCACTAGGCTTCCTAACTCATTCTTTCTGTTTTTGTTATCCCTTCTTCCCCCTAGATAGCGAAAGAGAAGAGTTTCGGGTGTCATATAAGGTCAAGGCTTGCCACACCATATAATTAGTCTTCTTTCTATAAGTTTATGTAACTTAGGGTTCGAGTTGTTTAAAGACTAAAACTGGGATCAAATTAATTTACATGAACATTAAGTTTGGTTGTAATAAAATAATAACTTTAAGTTAAATTGTTGCTCTTAAATTCCATATAGTGGTTGGGTAAAATAGGTCAAGGCGGACAGTAGATATCATAAAAGAGTGATATTTGCTGTATTTAGATATCACAAAAAGGCGATATTTGATCTCTTTACACCTTCTCATAGGTGAAAAAGGTACATTTGGGAGGGGATGACTGAAATATATCTACAGTGCGAAAAGTGTAGTTGTGAGTCTTTAATGAGGTGACCCATAGTTAGTGAATGTTGATTAACACAACTAAAGAGTTTAATTAGTTAATCTTGAATCATTGAAGCTTCTAATTTGTAGATTCATTAGATCCCTCTACTAGCTCATCAAGGGTAAAACAAGGAACATTTGTTTTTTAAAGAATTTGAGATGTTCAATTAAATAAGAGAATTAAGTATATAAGATACAATTAATATAATGTATATTGATATATTATAAAATAGAGTTAATTTTGGATGAGAATCAAAATTAAATTTTATGATATAAGAGAGATATCTGTTTAAATAAGATTCAAATATTAATTATGTTGAATGAGATTCAAATATTATTTAATATGAATCAAATTTATATTAAAACTATAGGTTAAAATTAATATGAATGAGATTCATACTAAAACTATTGTAATGAGAGAGGAACATATTTGAATATGATTCAAATATAAATTTAATTAAACACGTGATATTTAAGTAACTATTAATTGATTGTTAATTAACTAATCATTATTTGATTATATATTAAATTATATTTTTTTATTAAATTAAACAAATAATAAGATGATTGAAGGGATCGAATCCCACAACAGAAGCAAGTGATCGCTTTGCTTCAATTTTGTTTTAAAATTATAACACAGAAAATAAGAAACATACATCAATATGTAGTAAGTTAAGCATGAAATTAGAGAGAAGAAACAACATATCTTTAAAGAATAATTCTTCAAACTTCTCTAAATCTTCATAATTCCTCAACGAACCGATCTACCACGAACAACATTGTGACACCATCATAGGGTCTTTCCTGCTATTCTCTTGGCAAGGACTAGTTTGTAGTTTGTGGGAGTCAGAAAATTTTGTTATGGAGGAGATTTTTTTATTATTATTTTTTTTATTTTTAAAGAGAACTCCTTCTCTAGAAAGAAAAAACTTAAGAAAGATGATGAGAAGATTAATGGAGATAGGAGGAGGTGATGGATGGACATGGGAGGAGGAGATTTTTCTCTAAAATAATGAATTTAGTGATAAAATAGGGTGATTTTGAAAAAAATTGCAAAAAAAGGTTGTGTGGAAACTATTTGTAGAAAACAGAGGTAATTTTTTTGTCTTATTAGGTTCTGTCTTTACAAAACGCTAAAATTTAAAACTGCATTTCGTAACCATTTTGTTTTTTTGCTTTTCTTTTTGAAAATTAATCCTATAGACATTACTTCTACATCTAAATTTATTCCTCTGTTATCTAGTTTTCACCAATGGTTTAAAAAACTAAGCCAAATTTTGAGAACAAAAAAAAATAGCTTTCAAAAAATTGTTTTTGGAATTTGGAATTTGGCTAAGAATTCAACCATTGTAATTAAGAAAGATGCAAATCATGGTGAGAAATGTTGATGAAATAGACTTATTTTTCAAAAACAAAAACAAAAAATCAAATGGTTACAAAACAGGGCCTAAATATTTTATTATTTTTTTAACCTTCCTTTGAATTTCGTCTTTGTAGGAGATTGAAACTCCCTTATATATATATATATATATATATATATATTCTCTTCTTATGCAACAGATTATGTTGTTATTTTCATCTATTTTTTTCATTTACTTGCAATCTTTTCTGTTTTTTCTTTTTTAGTCTATTCTTCTTTAGAATAAAATAAAATTTTAACTTTTTCTTTCAGGACATAGAAATTTTTTCAAAACTTAAGATGTTACACTAATTGTCTATTTCTATGTTAAAAAATTTATATATTTATTTTATTTTACAAAACTTTAGAATTCAACAATTTTATAAATTTAAGGGTTTTGGATCACTCAAATATAAACTTAATATTCATTTGGCTCAAATGGAGTAAAAAAGTCTATAATTAATATATTAGATTTAGTAAATTTTGTTTAGGATATAGAGTTGTAAGATAAAGTTTCCTGATAGATGTAAAATGTAGAAATGCAAATTTACAGGTGATCAAGTACCCTAAGGAATTGGGCATTGATGTGGTGCCAAGTCACATACACTACGACGCTTAAATTAGGCACTTGTACTACAAAGTGCAAATTTACACTTGATCATTTTTTATTTTTTCATCAACGATATCAATAACATCTTTTTGGAAAAACTTTTAGATCATGTTTATATTTAATAATTAAAACTATAAGTTTAAATTTGACAAATGACTTAAATTTATAAAAATATTAAATTCTAAAGTTTTTAAAAAATAAATATATTTTACATAGAATTAGACAAATAATGTAACATCTTATTGTTAACTTAAATATTTAAAAAGTTTCAATGTACCGAATAAAAAAGTAGAAAAAAATATTTAATTATTAAAAAAAAAAGACTAAAAAGAGAAAAAGAAAAGAAGGTTCCAAATAAATGAAAAAAAGAGATGAAAATAAAATAAAAGGAAAGAAAACCTTTTTTGATATATATTTAAATAAAAATATAGTGGGTTGAATAACAAACAAATATAAATGTAAAAAAGGAAAAAAAAAAAAAAAAAAGAGCCAAAAAGTCTCCTATAAACACGGAATTCAAAGGAGGATTAAAAAAACAACAAAATATTTAAATTTCAGTTTCTTGTAAAGACTGAACTAAATAGGATAAAAAAAAATTACCTCTATTTTTACAAATAGTTTCTACACAACCTGTTTTTTAATTTATTTTTTCAAAATCACCTTATTTTATCACTTGATCCTATAATAACCAACTCCATATTAAGAAAAAAAACTTTACCTCCCAAAAAAACCACCAACTTCCTATTTATTTAATTAAAATGAAATGAAATTCATCTAATTAAAATAAATAATTAATAAATCAAATTAATTTATTTATTTCAAATTAAATATCTCTATTGAATGAGAAATTTTGACTAATCACAAGTTGCCATGTCATCCACAATGAAAGTCCGGACCCATTATGAAAAGTATAAATTGCATCAAGTAACTGAAGTCGCTTGGACTCAACCCAATTCAAGCCTAGGGTGAAAATTTAGACCAAATTAAAGATTGGGTCCAAGTTTGATATTTGGGCCCAACAACAACTTGGGTCCAAGCTCATATGAGGTCCATGAGAAACCTCTATAAATAGAGGTTTTACCCCTTCATTTGGTGGGTGGGAGGGCAAGGAGGGAAAGGGGGGTTGGAAGCATTGACAACGTAGTGTCGAAGCTCTAAAGACCTGAAAATTGAAGCTCTATAGATTTCAAGACTCTGAAGTTCTGATCGATCCAAAGATTACAACCTTTCATGGATTAAAGACTTGAAAGACTAAAGCTTCCTTGAATTTCAGAAGACTGAAGCTCTGATCGACCTCAAATTTAGAACTTCCTAAAGATTAGAAGAATTGAGGGTCCTCTGAAGATCTAAAGTTCCAAAGAATGAAGCTTTGAAGAATATAACTCTTCTTCAGTTCTGAAGACTGAAGCCACAAGCTCTTAAATCCTGAAGACTGAAGCTCTCAAGCTTAAAGACTAGAAGATTGAAGCTCCAAAGGCTAATTCAAACGATTAACAAGCTAGGCGTCGATCCAAGCTGATTAACAAGCCAAAGGTGAATCCAAGTCGATCAACGAGTGGTGATGAAAATTATGGGAACGCTTATTATATGATGCATGTCTTAGGTTATGTGTTGGTTCTTATGCGTCAGTGGTCATGCGTTGGAATGGAAAGTATGTGCTAATCTCATATGCAATGACCATGCGTTCCTATCTAAAGTTTTCTTACTCTCTCTCCAAGTATAACAAGATCGCAAGTTTCTTGGGTAATTCGAGGTCGAACTCAGGGACTTGTAGCTAAATGTTATGTGGTAATGTGTTTGCGGCGAAGAATAAAAGAATGTTGAGGGTTATGAGCTATGCACTACTCCTACTTCTAACTAACATATTAAGCGGTGGAAGTATGATTGAGAGGTAGAGACACGACAACTATTAATGCGTAGTAAAATGCATGAGAAAAAAGATAAAATGGCTAGGATGTCTTCATTGCAACACTAAGCTTGACCGCAAAGGTAACCCCAGTCAACACATGCTATGCGATCATGCTATATACATTTGACGTAGACGCATGCAATGTATCTGCGATAGTGTCGAGAGGCTTTATTTCTAAGTCTCTATTCCCGCGCATGTGATCTCACACATAAGCAAGATGACCGCATACCATCCTATCCTACTTAAAGGGTGCATACGCTGTGTAGTGGCAAACAGAGCTTATTCCTAAGTCCCCATTCTTGCTTATGTGATCCAATCTGCTCTCTCGAGTCTCGATTTGGATTTTAGACTATTCTCTTCGCTTTCTGAAAGTTGTCTCCAGGAACTAGTTTACTGAGCAAAAGTACAGATATGATTAGCTGTTCTTGAATCCATTATCCAGGATAACTTATTATTTTCTACTAAGCATGTCTCAATGACAAGTGCCTTTGCAGAAAAACAGGGAGATTGAGGACAATCCTCTATTAAAACATAGTTTAAATCATCAACTGCTAGTATATTTGATTTCTAAGTTGATTTACTGTTAAAAGTGTCGGAAGCGGGTAAATTTGAGGGATTCAATATGATGCAATTATAAATAAATTCTAATTAGTAAATTGCTTTTAAAGCCAATCAAATTTTAGCAAAGTAATAATGTACCCAAATTTCATTATTTTATTTGCAATGTTACTATAGTGAGTTAGAATCAGTGCTACCGAGGGGCAGTCAAATACTCTTTCATTAAAGTGAGACATTCTTGACTAAATACTATCTCCAGAATAACTCATATTTCGATAGTCATTTAGCTACCGTTTTCAGTCAAGAACTTACTAACACTTAGTAATTCTATAAGTGTAACCCTCCATTTTCATATCTCAGAGATTAGCGGCATCAACGATGATACCGAATTGGAGAATCAAAGTTGGGAAACGACCTAAGAAATCCTATCTATTTCTGGAGTTTGAGTTGTTCCGAATACTATGTTACAACCCTCTGAATGGATAACCGTGGTTAGCGACTAGCCATTAATGCCCTAAAGACGACAAACAGGCACAACATAGAAATCTCATTGTCCAAACTAATGGAAGAGACCACAGGACACGTTGACACACACCCTTCACCCACTTACTATGAACTACTTCCCCTATTCACCTTGATATTGACCCATGCAAACACTTTTCGAATGGAGGTCACATCCAGGGTGACACGAATCGTTGCATGGATCTCACGGTGTAAACTCTTAGGAACTGAGAGCTAAGAACAACATATCCTATATGTTACAAATCTCCCACTAAAGTGTTCTATTTTTTTTTTTTAGGTAAATCTTTACTTAGGAATGTTCCTTCTAATTAAACAACCTAAGTCTATGTGGTTTATCCAAGTATGACGTTTGTAATTGGATTTAACTTACGATGTCTAGATGATAAACCAATTTTAACACCTTACACCGTTCACGTGTGCTCATAAAATCGGTTAACAACGCTCAATTATTCGGCCATAATCCCTAGGTAGGAGGTGTTCCGTAGACTGTTAACTTAAGTACCCCCAGCCTTAGATAGGATTATATACTGGTTGAGTTTGTAACCTAAGTTTCATAAGATAACGACCTATTTTAACTACTAAAACAAGTGGTTAACCTATGTGAGCATGCAACTTATTTTCATTATAAATTTTAAAGTCTATCTCCTTTTATAATGCTTATAAAAAGACAACAAACCTATAACAAACATCTAACATGCTTTATATAACAATATATAAACATTCATTCCATACATTTAATATAACAAAATATATAAAAAATCATGGAACCCTACATATGCATACTATACATTATACCACTTATAATATACTTACAATGCTATATTCTTATCCTATGGTGGGATTTTAAATCTACATGGCATACAATCTGCACACTATAGATAAATTATTCAATTCATACATTCACAATGCATAATTAAATAAACACACTAAAATGGATCGATTTTGGCATGCTAAGCTAGCTAAAAGCTACATTTATTATACTAATAAGTAGAAACCAGCCTTGAACCTCCTCCGAATACTTTGAACTAGCTTGAATCACTTGAAGAACCCAAAAAACAACAAAAACCACCCAAAATCGGTCAAAACTAGTCAAACTAGTCGAACTGGACCGACAGACCTTCTGGATCGACTGAGCCACCAACCAGGCACACGCAGATTGACAGGTCGGCTGGAGCAGGCGCTGAAGTGGGTTGGATGCTTGAGCTGGTGCAGACGACTTGGGCAATACCTGGCGCGAGTGCTGAGGCGAAATGGACTGGACCGAACGAGCGCTTAGGCCTGGAGCGTCTAACGGGTTGGGTCGTAGGTCAAACCGAGTCGGGTCGGAGCGGGTTGTCAGGGTCTCGACTGCTACTACATTCGTTAGGCTTGCCTTATGGGTTGGATCATCACTCCGAGTTGGGTCATAGGTTATGAGCCGGGTATGGGAGGCCATTTCAGGTCTATGAGAATTTCTACTCCAAATTTGAAGTTGTCCTCTTTCCAAAACCGAGCAATTACAACCTAAAAATGACTTTAATGACTCTAGCAAATTTACAGACCCTTCATGACACGTTAAAGGCCATAAAACATTGGGCAATTACAATAACTATTAAAATCCAAGAGAGAAAAAGGATGCCAAATCCGAAATTATCTACTTTAGCACAGAAACATTCATCACATGAATCAATACCTACCATATGCAAAATTTAACCAAAACTGAGTAACTTTAAGCATGCTCTGATACTAAATGATGGAACACTTGCGCAGCAAAAGAAAAATGGATCTAAAGTACTCTAATTAGGTTAATTTTAAAGAATAAGCATGTTATGAAAACAAGTAAAAGGGGAAGAAGAAATACAACCTTTGTAGACTTGAATCTTCTCCAAAAAAGCTCCAATCTCCTCATGAACGGTTCTTAGACCACCAAAAGTCTTCTTGACTACTCTTCAGCTTTAGAATGAGATGGTGGGATCCAATGAGTGACTAATATGGAGAGAAAAGGGTTAAGTATTTGAGAGAGAATATTTATGAGATTATCATATAATCTCATAAATTTCCACTTGGCAAAGAGTATTAAAATTGATTAAACTCTTCCTTGATTATTTCATACAAAACATGCAACTTTCAGTTTGATGAGAATTTGACACTAAAAAATCAACTAACTCAAAGTGGGATTAATGGGGTAAGTGTCTTCAATTGAAGAATACACTTAACAATGCAAAAGTTGGCATTTTCCACTCACAAATATTGAATCTTTCCACTAACTTGGTCAAAGATCAAAGTTTGACTCTCAAAGTGGAAAGTAAATAATTTTTACTTTTTTGACTTTCAAAGTCAGAAGTCAATAATTTGATTTCCATTGCATTTTTACCTAGTCAACAATTTTGACTTTTAATGCAATTTTGACCAATTCCATTTAATTTCAAAATTAATTCTAATAATCAATTTTAAAATTAAATTAATATTAAATAATTAATTACTAAATTTAATTAATTTAATTTAATATCTAACACTATTCCCAATCAATATGAATCCCTATTCATAATCTTGATATTTAAATCTTATTTAAATATCTCATATTTTCTCTCTCTTTATGTTTAATTCACAATTAAACATTAGGTTAATTATATCGTATATATTTAACGTTTTGCTCCAAAAATAAAATTTGAACACTTCAAATTCGTTTGTCACATTGTTCTAAGGTTTAGTCCGATATGAGCTAGTAGGGGGACCTCATAGGCTTACGGATGATGGGCTCCAACAATCCGAGCTTAACCGACTAAACTCTTTAACCTAATTAACCACCATTCGTTAACTACCGGGTCACTCCACTAAAATCCAGTAGTTGCACCCCCCTCATTGTGGATATATGATGTCCACTTGATATAACCATGAGTAGTAAGTCAACCCTTCACAGGTTGTTCGTAATAACGACTCAGTTAAAAGTTGTTTTCCCCCGAGATTACATCTTGCTCCTTAAGTCCCACCGATCCTTTAATGAACAACTGGTTTGTGATCCAATAACTAAACCGAGTCCCTCTCGGGCCAATGAGAGAGTGGGGCCCCTTGTCCAAGACCCGGAGTCAACACTTAAGGGAACAACATCTCTACTATCCCTAACAGCAGATAGGAGTGGATTTCTTCTTGCATCCTATTTCCCTAGCTATCTACCTGGTCTTACCCCTGAAATGAGAGGCTTACTGAGTTGGCGTTATTGAGCCAACCCTCACCCATGCAAATCTAAGGATAATCCTGAATAAACAAGAGCTCATAATTTGCTCAGGATTAAAGTCAAGTTACCTAGGTCATCGCTTTGAAATAGTCAATCTTAAACAGTAAACAATGTTATAAAGTAAGAGTGACTCATTTCTTGGTCTGATCTTATGCAAACTCATTGCATAGGATCTGTCTCTTATACACATCTAGATGTGTATAAGAGACAGATAGTGAGCTTAGGATTAAGATCGAGTTACTTAGGTCATCTAAGTGAGTCTTATACAGTAAATAGCGTTATAAAGTAAGAGTGACTCATTTCTTGGTCTGATCTTATGCAAACTCATTGCATAGGATGCTCCCGCTCCTCATGTCAATACATGAACAACTCAGGATCACTTCGTTTATAGCACTTTACAACAAATTGTAACAACTACAAAGTGGGCCGCATCCGATAGTATTACCAAAATAAGGTACCCAACCTTGTTCATATACTATAGACCGTTTTGGCTATTTACTGAACTTGATCCACTCTTATGTCTTTACATAAAGTTCAAGTATTTATATAATAGCCATGGATCTTTAGTTTATTGAATTTAGTCTTGACAAGTGCAATTCACATATTCAACAACAGTTTTATTGAGTAAACATCAATAACATCTTTATTGATAATAAAATATGTTTAACATTACAAACTGCGAGTTTATAGGACATACAACCCAACATCAAGGTTGATTTGTTTGTCTCCCATGTTCCTATTCCTATTCCGTTGTCTTCTCCACCGATTAGACCAAATTCTCCTTTAAAAAGTTTTCTTGATTTTTAAGGAACCAAATCCCACAATGGAAGCATTGTGAACACCTTGCATCCCGCAATTCGATTTTTACATAAAAAAAATTCAAAATAGTAAAACAGAATATAAACATGTAATATAACACGCTTTAGGGAAAAAGAATAGAATCATTCTTACCTTTTTAGATTCCCAAGCTTCACGAACAATCCTCTTTAAGTTTCAACGAACAACTCCTCTAATGATCTTGATCACGAACAATTTCTTGAATAATCTCAAACACTACCACGAGAGTAACCTCATTATTCTCTAAGATTCCAATAAAGGGATAGGTGGTATCTAACTATTGGGAGAGGAATAGGAGAAAAAGGTTTTTGGAGAGTTGAGAGAATTCTCTTTTTGGCTGATAGCTCTAAAAAAGAGCTATTATTCTTAGTTTAATTTGAGCTCATTAATGGATTTTATGTGTTTATTGTGTTATTTTGTAGGTATGGATTAGTCAAGAGGTATAATTAATCATTTGGTGAAGAATGGGACTAATTTGAAGTAATTTGGAGGTGATTTGAGCATCTGGGCTTCAAAGGAGTTAAAATTATGAAAATACCATTGTTACAAAGTTGCAACGTTAGCCTGATGCTATAAGGCAGAATGTGCAGTGTTGTAATGCTACAATGCAGCGTTGCAATGCTCTGAAGTTTGCACAACGTTAGTGTTGCGACACTACGATGATTTCCATAAATACCTCCCTTCGTCTTTAGGCCAAAAGATGCTAACTTTTGGGGGTTGAATTGATGGAGGCCAAGGTTAAGCTTCAATCTTCTTCTTTTCCCTTCAGATTTTATTATCTTTATGTTAGTTTTTCTTTTTGTGAGGTCTAATCGATGGATCAATGTTTATCTCGGTTTGTCTATAAATTAAGAGGTAACTCCTATCTAATTTCCTTTGAGCAAGAGCCCTATGTTTAATTTCTTGAAGGATTTCTAGTTAATTTAACTGAATTTTTGTGAACTCTTTGAGATGATTTGATTGAATCTTAATGGAACTTTTATGAATTGATATGACAAATTAGTTTATCGAAATTCTTGTTTGCAAAATTGTCAAAGCCTATGCATAAATTGATTAATTTAGTTGCGCAAATTAGGATTGCATGTGTAAAGTCTAGACTTTTTCTGACCAAACTCATGTATTCTCTGATTTAATCTTTCCAAATAAATCATGTTGTAAGATATGGCTTTTCTGGCTTGTAGTGTCTCAACAATTGAACCCTTTCGTAATGCAATTCAATTTTACCTTGTATGTTACTAAGAAGAAAAAGTTGTAAATTGAATTAGGGCTAATTTGATTTAATATCAAATTTGGTTATTTGGGCTATTAGATTCTCTAATAGGTTGAGGGGTTGGTAGATTCAGTGTAACTAAAATTGGTGCCTAATGAAAGGAAGTGCATAGGAAACTCTTTCTTGCTTTAGAAATTAGATAGACTCCTATCCTAGATTACATTTACCCTTTTATTTTAATTTCACGCATATATCTCTTCCACACGAAACCCCACATTTATCACTCTAATTAAAAAATTCACTTAGCTAAACAAATCGCACTTCCTTGTGGATCGACTCGGACTTACCACGGTTGCTACGTTTCAATAGTAATAGAAGTAGTTCAATATTTACAAATTTTCTTTTGTTTCGTAGTCCTTTTCAAAAATTAAACGACACGTAAGAGGCTCGAATAATGGCTTAGGGAAATTTTGCATAGTAACACTTATGTGTTGTGTATTGTTAGTGTCTCTGTATTTGTGTCTCCTAAAGGGGCCATAGAGAGGTTTTTATATAGAGAAGAGCCAAACCCTTTTTCTAACCATTTTCTTATTTCCCTTTTCCACAATTAATTAATTAATTAATACTTATTTAATTAATTAGCCCAATTAATTAAATAACACTTATTTAATTAATTAACACAATTAAATAACATTTATTTAATTTAATTTGTATTAGGTTGTATGTCCTAAAACTCACAATTTGTTAAACATATTATATTATCAATATAGATGTTATTGACATTTATTCAATAAAACTGTTGTCGAATATATAAATTGCACTTGTAAAGACTAAATCTAATAAACTAAAGATCCATAGCTATTATATGAATACTTGAACTTTATGTGGAGACATAAGAGTGGATCAAATTCAGTAAATAAGCAAAACGGTCTATAGTATACAAATAAGGCTGGGTACCTTATTCTGGTAACACTATCGGATGTAGCCTAATATGTAGTTGTTACAATTTATTGTAAAGTGCTACAAACAAAGTGATCCTGATTTGTTCATGTATTGACATGAGGAGCAGGGGTATCCTATGCAATGAGTTTTTATAAGATCAGACCAAGAAATAAGTCACTTTTACTTTATAACGTTGTTAACTATTTAAAACTAACTATTTCAAAGCGATGACCTAGGTAACTTAACCTTAATCCTGAGCTAACTATGAGGCTCTTGTTTAATGAGCTTATATGTGTGCTCAAGAGTCTATAATTTATTTGGAGTCATTAGAGTTAAAATTAGGTTGTAATTGAAGAAAGAAGTGAAGAAGGCCGAGCCATTAATATGAACAATATCTGAAATTAAGTTGTAATTGAAGAAAGAAAGAAGTGGTCCTTGTTGCTTATGCTGCATGCTGATATACTTTTACAAAATAGTTATTGACCCAGTCGTTATTACGAACATCATGTGAAGGGTTAACTTACTAATCATGGTTATATCGAATGGACACAATATATCTACAGTAAGAGGAGTGCAACTACTGGGCTTTAGTGGAGTGACCCAGTAGTTAATGAATGGTGGTTAATTAGGTTAAAGATTTTAGCTAATCTCGGATCGTTAGTGTCCATGGTCTATACGTCCATAACATCCCACTACTAGCTCATAAATCTTTGATTAATATATTGAGTGAATTTGAAGCGTTCAAATTCAATTTAGGATTCAATTTAAAGTATTCAAATTTTAAATTAGGATTTGAATTTGAATTGTTCGATTTAAATTAGAGTTTGGATAATGATATTTATATAATTAAGGTTAATTTATCAAAATTAAACGTAATTGGAGAGTTTAAAATATTTAAATATTGATTTAAATATTAAATACATGATTATGATTCATGTATTATATAGATGTTTAATTAATTTAATATTTGATATTAAATTATTATTCAATTAATTAAATTTGTTTAATTGATTAAAATCAAATTAATTTTCAAATTCAATTTTAGAAATTGAAATTTGAATTTGATTTATTTTTTAATTAAATCAATTGAAATTGAAAATTAATATTTGAGATAGTGGAAAAATCCACATTTTGAGTAGCCTGGTGGATTTCTCCACATTTGGACACCTATCCCACTTAGTTAATGGGCTAGTTTGGTGCTTGCATGTAACATAAATACTTCAATTTTTGGAAATTGAAGATAGAGTTGCATGTTGAACTTCAAAGAAATTCTACAGAAATTTGTTTCTGCTTAACCCTCTCTAAATCCACTTCAATTCCCCTTGATTCTAAGTTCCACCACTTCAATCCAATGTGAAGAATGGTAGAGAAGACACTCTTGGTAGTCCACAGTTGATTTGCAGCTCAAATTCGTGGAGTGCAGTTTGGATTTTGTGGAAGTCTCCAAAGGTACAAGTTCTGAAACCCTTCTCTTTTAAAATATTTTTCATTCATGCTTTTAGAACTCTGATTAAGTGTAATTAGAGTACTTATTGATTTTGATTTCTTTCGTTGTGTGTATGTTCTTTCTATCAATTGGTATCAGAGTATGGTTTAGGCACTCAATTAACGTTAATTTTAGTTTGGTGGGTAAATTTCTATGGATGCATGTTTGGTTGACTAATATGGTTGAAATTCAACTTTGGCATTAGATTTCTATTTGGTTATGAAGTTTAATTTGTAATTGGCTCTTGTTTGATGAGCTTATATGTGTGCTCTTGAGTCTTTAATTTTATTGGAATCAATAGAGTTAAAATTAGGCTGTAATCGAAGATTGAAGCAAGCAAGGTCAGTAGCAGAAAACTAGATTTGAAACTTTTGTCGATGCTGCCCAAATAGCATTGTAATTCTTTTCTTCATAGAACCCATGGCATTGCAACATTGGGATGGAGCGTTGTGACGTTGTTCATCCTAGCCCAGAAAGTCGCGCGTTCGTGATCCGATACGCATGAGTGAAGTCGGTTCGTCTGGTTTTGTCGGTTTTTGGTTCGGTTCAACTTCATTTGAAGCCTTGGAGAGTCAGTCAGTTCGAACGGTTCGGGTCGGGTCGAGTAGTCAGATTCAAGTTGAAGCTGTTTTTTGAATTATTTTGGTAATAATTATCATTTTTCTTGCTTAGGATGTCAAAGTTGAACCATATTAGTGTCGTTTAAATATTTATGCATGTGATGTATGTTATATTTAAATTAAACATGTATGTGCATAATGTATGCCATGTAGATTTAAAATCCCACCATAGGAAGCATGTTACATGCATTCAAAATATATTATAATGAGTTATAATATAGAGTATTCATGTTTAGGGTTTCTAAAGTTTAATATAAGTGTTATATTAAAGTTTGAATGCCGTTGATGAATGTTATGGATGCAAAGCATGACTTTTATTTTTATAAGTTGTTATAAAATTGGATTAGACATTAAAATCCATAATAAAGATAAGTTGCATGCTCACGTAGATTAACGACTTGTTTTGATAGTTAAAATAGGTCATTATCTTATAAAACCTGGGTTACAAACTCAATTGGTGTATAATCCTGTCTAAGACTAGGAGTACTTAAGTTGACGGTCTATGGAACACCTCCTACTTGGGGATTATGGCCGAATATTGAGCATTGTTAATTGGTTTTATGAGTACATGTGAGCGGTGTGAGGTGTTAAAATTTGTTTATCACCTAAACATCATAGGTTAAATCCAATTATAAACGTTATATTTGGATAAACCATATAGTCTTAGGTTGTTTAATTAGCTGGAACATTCCTAAGTAAAGATTTAACTAAAAACAAATAGAACACTTGGGATATGTTGTTCTTAGCTCTCACGTCCCTAAGAGTTCACACCATGAGATTCATGCTCGGCTTTATGTTACCTTGGGAGTGACCTCCATTCGGAAAGTGTTTGCATGAGTCAATAGCAAAGTGAATGTGGGAAGTAGTTCATAGTAAATGAGTGAAGGATGTATGTCAACATGTCTTGCAGTCTCTTCCATTAGTTTGGACCGTGAGATTCCTATGTTGCACCTATTGTCGTTTTTAGGGTAGCACTAGCTAGTCACTAACCACGACTATCCCCTTGGAGGGTTGTAACATAGGATTCGGAACAACTCAAACTCTAGAAATGGATAGGATTTCTTAGGTCGATTCCCAACTTTGACTCTCCAATTCGGTAGCATCGTTGGGGCTGCTAATCCTTGAGATCAAAAAATGGAGGGTTACATTTACATAATTACTAAGTGTTAGTAAGTTCTTGAACGAAAACGGTAGCTAAATGATTATCAGAATATAAGTTATTTTGGAGATAGTATTTAATCAAGAATGTCTTGCTTTAGTAAAGGAGTATTTGACTGCCCCTCAGTAGCACTTGTTCTGACTCACTATAGTATCGTTGCAAATAAAATAATGAAATTTGGGTACATTATTACTTTACTAAAATCTAATTGGGTTTAAAAGCAATTTACTAATTAAAATTTGTTTATAATTTCAGTATGTTAAATTCTTCAAATTTACTCACTTCCGACATGTTTAACGATAAATCAATATAGAAATCGAATACACTAGCATATGATGATTTAAAATTTGTTTTAACATAGGAATGTCCTCAATCTCCCAATCCTGCTGCTAAACAGAAGGCACAACAAAGTAAATATGATTTACTTGTCATTGATACATACTCAGTGAAAAATGATAAATTAATCTGGTTATTAGATTCAGGTGTCGTTAATCATATCTATACTTTTGCTCAGGAAACTAGTTCCTGAAGACAACTTACAGAAGGCGAAGCAACCTTTAAGGTAGGGACTGGGGAGGTTATTTCGGTTAAAGTAGTGGGAGATATAAAGTTATTTGTTAGAGATAGATACATTTTACTTGAAAATGTTTATTATATTCCTTCTATGAAAAGGAATTTAATTTCTGTCTCATGTTTGCTAGAACAAAATTATAAAGTTTCTTTTGAAAATAATGAAGTGTTCATTATTTCAAAAGGTATTAAAACTTATTCAGCAAAATTGGAAAATAACTTATATGTGTTAAAACAAACTGAGGTAAAAGCTGTTTTGAATATAGAGATGTTTAAAACAGCTGAAACTCATAATAAGAAAAGAAAATTTTCTCCAAATACCTATCTTTGACACCTAAGACTAGGTCACATTAATCTCAATAGGATTGGGAGATTGGTTAAGAGTGGACTTCTAAACCAGTTAGAAGATAACTCTTTACCGCCATGTGAATCTTGTCTTGAGGGTAAAATGACCAAAAGATCTTTTACTGGAAAAGGTCTTAGAGCCAAAGAACCCTTAAAGCTAGTGCATTCAGAGCTTTGTGGTCCGCTAAATGTTAAAGCGAGAGGATGGAATGAATATTTCATCATCTTCATCGATGATTATTCAAGATATGGCTACATTTACCTAATGCATCATAAGTCCGATACACTTGAAAAGTTCAAGGAATATAAGGCAGAAGTTGAGAATCAATTAGGTAAAAAGTTTAAAACACTTCGATCAGATTGAGGTGGTGAGTACATATACTTAAAATTCTAGGAGTATTTGAAAGAACATCAAATTTAGTCACAACTCACAGCACCTAGCACACCTCAACAAAATGGTGTTGCAGAAAGGAGAAATAGAACCCTATTGGACATGGTTCATTCTATGATGAGTTATGCTCAATTACCAAGTTCTTTTTGGGGTCACGCAGTAGAGACAGTGGTGTATATATTGAACATGGTTCCTTTAAAAAGTGTTTCAAAAACACCTTACAAGTTATGGAGAGAATGCAAAGGTAGTTTACGTCACTTCAGGATTTGGGGATGCCCAACATATGTGTTGGTGCAAAATCCAAAGAAGCTGGAACGATGTTCAAAAGTATGCCTATTTGTAGGCTACTCTAAAGAGACAAAAGGCAGTTACTTTTATGATCCTTAGGAAGATAAAGTATTTGTGTCAACAAATGCAAAATTCCTTGAGGAAAACCCATTAAAAATCATCAATCTCATAGTAAGCAAGTATTAAGTGAGATGTTCAGAGAAACTACAGATAGATCAGTGAGAGTTGTTGATTGGATAGGTCCTTCAACAAGAGTTGTTGATGAAACTAATACTTCACATCCATTTCAAGAGATGAGAATGCCTAGACATAGTGGGAGGTTGTGCAACAGCCTGATTGGTACATTGGTTTAACCAAAACTCAGTTCATCATATCTGATGATAGCTTAGAGGATCCATTGACTTTTAAACAAGCAATGGGTGATGTGGATAAGGACTGGTGGATAAAAGCCATAGACCTCGAAATGGAGTCAATGTACTTCAATTCAGTCTGAGATCTTGTAGATTAACCAGAAGGGGTAAAACCCATTGGTTGCAAATGGATCTACAAAGAAAATGAGACCAAGTTGGTGAGGTACGGACCAACAAATCTAGACTCGTGGCAAAAGAGTTTCCCAAAGAAAGGGGGTAGACTATGAAGAAACCTTCTCTCCAGTTGTCATGATCAAGTCTATTAGGATACTCTTATCCATTACCACTTTTTATGATTATGAAATCTGGTAAATGGATGTCAAGATAGATTTTTTGAATGGCTATCTTAAAGAGTATGTCTCCACCAAAGAGGTTTATTGAATAGGATCAAGAGCAAAAGGATTGCAAGCATAATAGATCCATTTATAAGCTAAAACAAGTATCTCAATCCTGGAACATGAGATTTGATATTGCGATCAAATCTTATGGCTTTGAACAGAATGTTGAAGAACCTTGTGTTTACATGAAGATTGTTAACAAAACTGTAGCTTTTCTGGTTCTATATGTTGATGATATTCTACTCATTGGGAATGAAATAGAATTTCTAACTAACATTAAGAAATGGCTAGCCACGCAATTCCAAATGAAGGATTTTGGAGAAGAATGGTATGTTCTTGGGATCCAAATCGTTTGAAACCACAAGAACAGGACGATAGCCTTGTCTCTGGCATCTTATATAGACAAGATGTTGTCTCGATATAAAATGCAAGATTCCAAGAGAGATATGTTGCCTTTCAGGCATGGAATTCATCTGTCTAAGGAACAGTGTCCTAAGACATCTCAAGAGGTTGAGGTTATGAAACGAATTCCATGTGCATCAATAGTAGGGAGTTTAATGTATGCATGTTGTGTACTCGTGCCGACATATGTTATACAGTTGGAATTGTCAACAAATATCAGTCCAATCTTGGATATGATCATTGGACTATCGTTAAACATCCTTAAATATCTTCGGAGAACGAGGGACTATATGCTTGTGTTTGGTGCTAAGGATTTGATCCTTACTGGATACACTGATTCTGACTTTCAGACCGATAGATTCTAGGAAATCTACTTCGAGGTCAGTACTCACTCTAAATGAAGGTGCTATAATGTGGAGGAGTATAAAAAAAAGTTGTATTGTAGACTCCACCATGGAAGCTTAGTATGTAGCTGCCAGTGAAGCAGCTAAAGAAGCGGTATGGCTAAAAAAGTTCTTGACCAATTTGGAAGTCGTTCTAAATATGCATCTGTCTATCATTCTGTATTGTGATAATAGTGGAGCAGTTGCTAACTTAAAGGAACCTAGAAGCCATAAGCACAGAAAATATATCAAGCACAAGTACCATTTCATCAGGGAGATTGTATACCGAAGAGACGTGCTTGTCACACATATTGCCCCTGAAGACAACTTGGCTGATCCATATACAAAGGCCCTTTCGGCAAAGGTGTTCGAGGGTCACCTAGTGGGACTAGGACTGTGAAATAGATTAAACTAGGCAAGTGGGAGAAGTATTGGGTATCTGATGCCATAGTTTATTGTATTTATTCTCTCATTACTCAACATTATATATATATATATATATTATATGTAAAATCCACTGGAGTTTTAGTTCAAGTGGAAGTATGTTGGGTTGTGTGTCCTAAAACTTGCGGTTTGTATTGTTAAACATATTATGTTATCAATAAAGATGTTATTGACGTTTATTCAATAAAACTATTGTTCAATATGTAAATTGCACTTGTAAAGACTAAATCTAATAAACTAAATCTCCATGGCTATTATATGAGTACTTGAACTTTATGTGGAGACATAAGAGTAGATCAAATTCAGGAAATAACCAAAATGGTCTATAGTATATGAATAAGGCTGGGTATCTTATTCTGGTAACACTATCGAACGTGACCCACTCTATCGTTGTTACAAATTGTTCTAAAATGCTACAAACGAAGTGATCCTAATTCATTCATGTATTGACATGAGGAGCAGGGGCATCTTATGCAATTAGTTTGCATAAGATTGGACCAAGAAATAAGTCACTCTTACTTTATAACATTGTTTATTATTTAAGACTGACTATTTCAAAGCGATGACCTAGGTAACTTGACCTTAATCTTGAGTTAACTATGAACTCTTGTTTATGCGGGATCCTTAGATTTTCATGGCTGAGGGTTGGCTTAATTTTTGGCTCAATAAGCCTCCCATTTCAGGGGTAACACTGGGTAGATAGCTAGGGATATAGGGTACAAGATGGAATTCACTCCTACCCGCTTTTAGCAATAGTAGAAAGGTTGTTCCCTTAAGTGTTGACTCCGAGTCTTGAACAAGATGCCCCACCCTCTCATTTGCCCGAGAGGGACTTGGTTTAGTGATTGGATCACAAACAATTGTTCATTAAAAGATCAGTGGGATTTAAGAAGCAAGATGTATTCTTGGGGGTAAAACAATTATTGACCCCGCTGTTATTACGAATAATCTGTGAAGGGTTAACTTACTAATCATGATTATATCGAGTAGACACAATATATCTACAATGAGAGGAGAGCAACTACTGGGATTTAGTGGAGTGACCCGATAGTTAACGAATGGTGGTTAATTAGGTTAAAGAGTTTAGTCGGTTAATCTCGAATCGTTGGAGCCCATGATCTGTAGGTTATTAAGGTCCCTCTACTAGCTCGTAAATCTTGGATTATTTTATTGAGTGTATTTGAAGTGTTCAAATTCAATTTGGGAATTCAATTTGAAGTGTTAAATTTTAAAATAAGATTCGAATTTAAATTGTTCAATTTCAAATTAGGGTTTGTATAATTATATTTAATATAATTAACGTTTAATTTATCGAAATTAAACGTAATTGAAGAGTTTAAAATATTTAAATTTTGATTTAAATATTAACTACATGAATAGGATTCATGTATAATATAGGTATTCAATTAATTAATTTTCAATTTCAATTTTAGAAATTGAAATTTGTATTTGATTTATTTTTTAATTAAATCAATTAAAATAAAAAATTAACATTAGAGGTAGTGGAAAAATCCACATTTTGAGTGGCTTAATGGATTTCTTCACATTTGGATACCTATCCCACTTAGTTAGTGGACTTTGATGTGTCAATAAGCATTATAGCTTGGTGCTTGCATGTATAAGATACATAAATACTTCAATTGTTGGAAATTGAAGATAGAGTTGCATGTTGAACTTCAAAGAAATTCTGTATAAATTTGTTTCTACGTAACCCTCTCTAGATCCACTTCAATTCCCTCAATTCTGAGTTCCACCACTCCAATCCAAGTTGGAGAATAGTAGACAAGACACTCTTGGTGGTTCACAGTTGATTTGCAGCTTGATAACAGGCAGAAATGCACGTTATCATAGTACTAAGTTCTTAAACAATGTTGGATTGCATTGATAGAATAGGGTAAATTGCGTCTATTAAGCATAAATTCTACAATATTGCAGTTGCATGCGTCCAACGCATTAGGACAGTTGATCTCTATATTTTTGTGTAGAATAATGCGTTAATGCAATACAAAGAATGCGATCATAGGAATACATTGGTTGAGCGCAACTTCACCTTAAGGCTTTGCGTTGATCGTGCTCGCAAACATCCACACAAGAAGAATCATCGCAACATGGTGTATACATCAGGACGAAACGACAATTAAGATTGATGGGACAGAAAGCTGACAGCAGTCAGATCCAAATTAAGTTGACAGCCGATAACGATCACAAAGTACATCCAGCTTTATCGGTGACAATTATCTGGTGCATCAGTCAGAAATTAAAGTTGTCCCATCTGTACAGCCAGGAAAGAGAAGCCGCCTTTCACCTTTAATGCCCTACAAATACCAAATGCATTCTTCAGAGAAGGGGTTAAGCAATCGATTGCTTCATCACTTTACAAGTTCACACCTCTGTTCATAGTTTTCTTTTTCATTTCATGGCGGAACTAGAGAAGAGTGGTGACGCCGAAGATCGTCCAAGGCCGCTCGAGATAGAACCTTGGGGCGTAAGAGCAGACAGCAGCTTAACTCTCGCAAAAGTGAGAATATCTTTAGACCACAAGTAGAACAGTGTAACACTTGGTGGCAAGAAATTGCTCTAGGCTCTTTACTATACTTGCATTGTTATTCTGTACTTCATCTTTTATCTATTCAATAGAAGTTATATTTCTACATCTGATCACTCTCTTAATACGCATGAGTAACTAAACTAGTTGAATGGGTTGAGAGGAACTAAGCTAATATGATCTAGGAAGTTCATTGCTTGCGATTGTCTTGTTTTATGCTGTGCGAAACATCCCTTTAGAGTTGCTCGAGAGAGAATCTAAAGAAAGAACCTAATGTCTCGAGAGAGCTAGGTTAGAATCTAACTTGAAAGAACAAGATTAGGCTTGCATAAACAAGAAATAAGGACTTAGAGATAAGCTCTGTTTGTCAACTTGCATCGCATGCATCCTAAGAATAGGAATGATATTATGCGGTCGCATATTTGTGTGAATGTCATGATGTCATCGCATAAATAGAAATAGATGTTTATGTGTAAACCCTATAGACTTATCACATATTTATCGCATGCGTTCTAGCCTTAGAAGTCGTAGCATTCACGCCGAGAAGAGGTTACTATGTATGCATGTTGCACGATCGCAAGGCATGAACGCAACCTATGGAGTGTTAACCAAAACCCTTCTCAACCCATTCACTGCATATTCATCGTATTTCTCGTTGCCAACTATTTTCGAACTCTGCCGCATTTATTATTATTTTCATTAACGCAACAACAAATCAACCACCTTATTTATTTTACTAGTTACCTCAAGTTTTCAAAAAAATCTCTAACGCAACTATATTCACAAGTCCCTGTGTTCGACCCTGGACTTACCAGGAAACTCAGAGGAATTTACACTTGAATTCCACTGGGGAAACTTGAGTGCACAATGTAATTCCATCAATGCATATCATCCATTTTCCACATTTAATAATGCATCAAGTTTTTGGCACCGTTGCCGGGGACATCGACAAATAATTGTTAATGGTAATTTTTATGAATTCTTTGCAGATCTCTCAATCTTTAGCAAACTACGACCTGAAGATTGAGAGAACATTTCGAAGAAGACTAAGAAATCGACAACAACAACCACAATCCGATAAAGAAGAGATGGTGAGGCAGCCTAGGAATGAAGCACTAAACAACAACAATGTCATAGCAAATCCAATTCTGTTGGCCAACGGTCGCAATAAGCCCATTAGGGACTATGCATCACCAAACCTCTATGATTTCTCTTCGGGAATCATGAGGCCTGCCTTAGATGGAAGTAGATTTGAAATGAAACCAGTGATGTTGTAGATGATCTAGGTTGCAAGTCAATTCGGAGGAAGGCGTGGCGAGGATCCGCACGCCCACCTTCGAAGTTTTATTGAAATCTAAAATAATTTTGTGTTCCCAAATTTCTTTGCTGAGGAGGTTCGACTAACACTGTTTCCATTTTCTCTCTGTGATCAGGCTAGGAAATGGGCCTACTCCCTCAAACCAGGAGAGATCACTTCTTGGGAGCCGGTGGTGGAGAAGTTTATGAAGAAGTATTTTCCATCTACAGAGAATGCGAGACGAAGAAAGCTTATAACTAATTTTGAACAAGACATGGACGAATCGCTCAGCGATGTCTGGGCAAGGTTTAAAAGGTTGGTTTGAGATTGTCCGCATAATGGGCTACCAAACTGTCTTCAGATGGAATTTTCTACCACGGTTTGAATCTTGCTTCGCAGACCGTTGCCAATGCGGCAGCAACTGGTGGTCTGCTTGACAAGACTTATGATGAGGCGAAGAATATCCTAGATCGCATCTCCAAGAATCATGAAGATTGAAGGGAAAACGATCAGAGATTAAGACTCAAAGATTCTGATGCAAATAACGGTGTTATTGTTTTATTGTAGAACCAAATAACCGCAATGATGAATTTGATTCAATGAATGACGATCAGCAGCCCAACACCACAAGGTGGACAAATCAACGCAATAAGTCAAAACACCGCAAGTGAAGAAAATGACGATCAGCAACCTTGAATTGCACATGGGCCAGATTGCAAAGGAGCTCAAAAGTAGACCGCAAGGAGCGTTGCCAAGTTCAACCGAGCTTCCACGTAACCTAGGGGGTTCAGGTAAGGAGCAATGTCAAGTTATGACATTGCGCAATGGAAAGACTGTGGAGGGAGAAAAGAAGAAATAGAACAAATCAACCTCCATCGCAGCTGAACCTGCAATTGTGGTAATGCAAGAAGAAGAAAATGAAAATGAAGCAGTAGAACCTGAGATTGCGTCAACCTCAAAGTCAAATGAAACAGGAACCGTGAAAGTCCAGTTATCACCTTTCCCTTAGAGGCTAAAAAAGAAGAAAAACAAAAAGGTACAGTACCTACGCTTCCTATCTATGTTAAAGCAATTACATATTAACATTCCTTTTAGTGAAGTGATTGAGGAAATGCTTGCCTATGCCAAGCTTCTAAAGGACATGGTAACCAAGAAAAGAGGCGCTGGAAAATTTGCCACGGTGGCATTAACGTAAAGTTCCAAATCTATTATCCCACCGAAGATGAGCGATCGTGGGAGCTTCATTATTCCTTGATCCATAGGAGGACTCTATATTGGGCAAGCCCTGTGTGACTTGGGGGCCAGCATAAATTTGATGTCGCTGTCAATCTTTCGACAACTAAATGTAGGGCAACTTGTACCCACATCTGTGACTCTCCAACTGGCCGACAGATCTTTGGTTCATCCAGAGGGTAGGGTGAAGGATGTGCTGATCACGATTGATAAATTTATATTTCCAGCTGACTTCATCATCCTGGATTATGAAGCTGATAAAGATATGCCCATCATTTTGAGGCGACCTTTCCTATCAACATGTCATGCTCAAATTGATGTGCACAAGGGCGAGATCACTTTGAGCATAAATGGACAGAAGCTCAAATTTAATATAATTCGTGCCATGAAATTTCCTGATGAGGAAGACCTGCCAGATTCAGAAGATGACGTGAATTTGATTGAAGAAGAAAAGTCTAATGAAGAATATGAAGAAGATGATGCCGACACATCTGTAGCTACCTGCAATGCGATCGTAGCAAAAGAAAACAAAGAAGAAGAATCGATTGCAACGCAAGAAGTAGAGCCAAAGGAAGAAAGAAAAATAACGCAACCTTCTCTCGTGGAGCCACGAACCCTTGAACTAAAAACCCTACCAACTCACCTGAAGTATGTATTTCTGGGGCAGAATGAGAAGCTGTCAGTGATAATTTCCTCCGCACTTAACGCAGATCAAAAGAATGCGTTGATGAGCATTCTCAAAAAGCATGTGCGAGCAATCAGCTGGACACTCGCTGATATTAGAGGAATTAACCCCGCGTACTGCATGCACCACATTCGTCTTGAGGATGACCACAAAGCAACCATTGAGAATCAACACAGACTTAATCCTGCGATGACAGAGGTCGTCAAGAAGGAGATCATCAAGTGGTTGGATGCGGGCATTATCTATCCCAATGCAGATAGCACGTGGGTCAGCCCCGTGCAATGTGTGCTAAAGAAGGGCGGAATGACGGTAGTGTAACGCGTAAAATTTTAATCCATAAACTTGTTGGCATAAATATTGATGCTTCTATTAAGCATGTGGACAAATATGAATATGAATGAATATCTTCTCATGTCATACAACGCATGGATGATTGCGATTATATGCGATACTACTTCTAGATGTATGTGTTATTAACGTTATGCTTGTAGTATGCTATGCGTTGTCACAAATTTCCTTGCGTTGAAACCAAGAATAATTTCACCACAAGTTTCTCGGAGTGATCCAAGGTCGAACATAGGGATTGTTTTAGGTTGATTATGTTACGTTCATGATATATACGACCGGAGGTTTTTCAATTTAATAAAAGTGTGGTTTGTACATGTGATAAAGTAAATTGTGCAGTAAAGTAAAGGTAAGTGATAAAAATGCGATAATAAAGTAAATTGCGATAAAAGTAAAGTGCGATGGAATAAACCTAACCTATGATGATACAAGATACAGGTTACATAATATAAGATACCGAGGATGAGACTGACTGTGAAGATTATACAAAGGTCGTTTTATGCAGTGGCAAGGCTTATATGCGAAGCAGAAAGAGAAAGGATAATTAATATAAACATCGCAAGTTTCTTAATTGCGTTAAAGATATAAGTACGGTTCCACTTTCCCTTGGCGTATGCCTCTTGGTGATCGGCCGCATTTCCCACATCTCTATGGTGAAACAGGGACGAACGTAGTGAACACAAGGTTGCTTCCATCTCCGGAAGTATTTCTTGCTTTAGTTAACGCATTCTTTTAACCTTCTCTCGACAGATCAGAATGGCATCTTCACTTCTGCTCTCACAGGTGAAGATGCCGTCTAACATGCTTTAGCTAAACATCTTTATCTCTTTAGCACAGATTAAGTTACTTGTTTAATTCATATTAATCACCACAGGATTAAGAAAACATTGTGGAGAAAGTGATTAATGGAGGAACGGAAATAGACAGAAATGTGGAAATGAAAGTGATCATGACAATTAATTATAAAATCAAGCATCTGATACATGGTTGTGAATGATTTAGACTAAGAAGATGAAATACAATTGATGAATAAGAGTTAGAAATAGATACAGAAGAGTGCCAATGTCTTGACACCGATCTGGATGGAAAGATTGCTTTCCGGCGTAGATGGAAGTGAATGGAAGGATGAGCTTCCCTCTCAGGCTTGGCTTAACCGGTAGAGTTTGATTTAGGTACAGAGCTTCACGACGGGGATTTGGAATGATTCACCCTGAGACTCACCTCTCGCGTTGTTCTCTTTTCTTTCCGATTATCTCTGATCAGCACTCAGTATCAGCCTCTCTCTCAACAGCCTCGTATCAATTATTCCCCATATCAAGTATATTTTCCAGTGAATTTTTGAGGGTATTTATAGACAAAAGCTTGACTCTTCTACCGTGTGGTCCCCACTTTATTGTGTTATGGAAATTCTGAGGAATGGTGGAATAAAATATTCCTTCTATTATCAATCAGTCCATTGAAACTGCACAACGGTTAGTTGTACACATGTCAAAATCCTCCATGATTGCGTTGCTCATTTGCATCTTTGATCGTTTGTCTGCATGCGGTGTTGTTTTTATTATCGTATGCGGTTAAAGTTCAGCTCTGGATCGATTGTCGCATGCGTCGTCATTACGTTGATCATATATTCATTCTTGAATGATGGGCGTAATGTGACGTAGATGCATTAATCTTTCTCTCTTGAGCCATGAACGCATATGGTGACTGGATTTCCTGTAAAACAGACTTGAAATATTCTTTTCTACCATCACAATGGTAGTAGTGGGTGTATTGACGATAATTTATAATTATTGTATTTCTTAGCCAATTTCCTTACAATTGACACAACTTTCCTCTCTTTTAACCGCAATATCTAAATAAAGCAGTATAAATAACTTGTATTTCTACAAGTTATCAGGTAGTCCCCAATGAGAACAATGAATTAATACCGTAGAGGACTATCACTGGATGGCGCATCTGTATGGACTACCGCAAATTGAATGTGGCCACAAAGAAGGATCACTTCCCTCTACCATTCATCGATCAAATGTGTGATAGATTGGCAGAGAATGATTTTTATTGTTTCTTGAATGGATACACCGGGTACAACCAGATCATGATACCTCTTGAAGACCAAGATAAGACCCCACATTCACCTGCCTATATGGGACATTCGCTTTCCGCCGCATGCCATTCTGCCTCTGCAATGCGCCAAGCACATTCCAGAGGTGAATGATGGCAATCTTTTTAAATTTTTTCGAGAACTCAGTAGAAATATTTATGGATGACTTCTCCGTTTATGGGAACACTTATGAAGTCTGCCTGGCCAATTTGAAAAAAAATCTGAAAAGATGTGAAGAGACGAACCTGGTGCTTAACTGGGAAAAATGTCACTTCATGGTGACAGAGGGTATAGTGTTGAGGCACAAGGTCTCTCGAGAAGGGTTGAAGGTGGACAAGGAAAAGATTGACGCAATTGAAAAGCTTCCACCTCCAACCAACGTGAATGTAGTACGAAGCTTCCTGGGGCATGCTGGATTCTATAGACGATTCGTTAAAGACTTTTCTAAGATAGCAAGACCATTGAGTGCGTTACTAGAGGCAGACAAAAAGTTTGAATTTGACAACAATTGCCTCAACGCATTTCGAATTTTAAAAGATGCGTTGATTACCGCACCTGTCTTAATTGCGCCAGATTGGACACTGCCCTTCGAAATCATGTTCGACGCAAGTGGGTATGCGATGGGAGCTGCATTAGCACAAAAGAAGAAAATAATTTTGCACCCCATCGCATATGCGAGTAAAACCCTAAACCCTGCTTAACTTAATTACACCACCAGTGAAAAAGAGCTTCTGGCTATGATTTTTGTGTTAGAAAAATTTCGGGCATACTTGTTGGGAACCAAGGTACTCATTCATACTGATCACTCGACAATCAAATATTTGATGAAAAAGAAGGATGTAAAACCGAGATTGATCAGATGGATTCTCCTCCTTCAAGAATTTGATATCGAGATAATTGATCTAAAGGGGACAGAGAATCAAGTTGCGGATCACTTATCCAGACTGAAAAATCCTGAGGTTGACCACAATGAATCTGAAATGAGTGTTGTGTTCCCCGACGAGCAGCTGTTCTGCATAGAAGAATTGCCCTGGTATGCGGACATTGTTAATTATTTGGTCTGTGAACAATTTTCTAAAGATTAAACCTAACATCAACAGAAGAAGCTCAAGAATGAATGCAGACACTATTATTGGGATGAGCCGAATCTGTATAAAAGAGGTGCAGACCAAATCATTCGATTATGCATACCAGATGTTGCTTAACAACGCATATTGTCACAGTGCCACGATACACCTTATGGAGGGCACTTTGGAGGACAATGTATTGCAGCCAAAGTTTTGCAAAGTGGATTCTTTTGGCCTTCATTATTCAAGGATGCTGCTGACTACGCAATAAAATATGATCGGTGTCAACGCACTGGCAACATTTCATGGAAGAACGCAATGTCGATGAATACTATCTTGGAGCTGGAACTATTCGACGTATGGGGGATTGATTTCAAGGGACCATTCCTTTCTTCAAACGGTAAGCACTATATTTTATTAGCCATCGACTATGTCTCCAAGTGGGTAGAGGAAATTGCATGCGCCGCAAGTGATGCAACAGTAGTCTCCCAATTCCTAAAGAAAAATGTTTTCATGCGTTTTGGCACTCCCCAAGCCATCATAAGTGATGAAGGATCACACTTTATCAACCACAGTATTAAAGAGCTATTGCGCAAGTACAACATCCTCCACAAACTGGCCACCACATACCATCCACAAACAAATGGCCAAGCTGAAGTGTCCAATCGGGAAATTAAATTGATACTTGAGAAGGTAGTCAAACCTTCGTGGAAAGATTGGGCAATGAAGATTGATGATGCGTTATGGGCATACCGAACCACATTTAAAATACCTATAGGCATGTCCCCCTATGCGTTGGTATTCGGAAAAGCGTGTCACTTTCCCTTGGAGCTGGAATATAAAGCATTATGGGTGGTCAAGAAATTGAATTTCAATTAAAGGAAGCAGGGGAAGCGCGAAAAATGCAATTGGTCGAACTAGAAGAATGGAGGAACAACGCATATGAAAATGCGAAAATTTATAAGGAGCGCAACAAACGCTGGCATAATCAATGCATATGCGGTAAGAACCTCCAAGTCGGACAGAAAGTCTTGCTTTTCAATTCACGTCTGCGACTCTTCCTGGAAAGACTAAAGTCTCATTGGTTCAGGACCGTTTCACAATCGACAATACTTCCGCATGTGTGATGCATTATCAAAATACGATCGGTAACTAACATATTCAAAGTCAATGGGCAGCGAGTAAAGGTATACCATGGAGAAGACTGGCATCGCCAAGTCGACTCCATGGAACTAAGAAACTTTGAATAAAGAAAAAAGTAGGTGGTCCCTGCGTTGTCACATGATCACAATTTCTCAGCGACGCAAGTTTTGGAAAACTTCAAGTCTTCAACTCTTTTCTCCACTACTCAGAATCTTCACCATCTTTCAACTATCTTTTCATTTTCAGTACTATTACAAAAAAAAAAAAAAAAGAGATTTAATTTGCGTTAACGATTTTTCTTTTGTTTAAAATAATTTGACCTTCTCTATGTTTTTCTTACAATGATCGAGGAGCTAGATTGCGATGATGTACGAGAAGAAGCATTCATCTTATTCCATCACCGCAACCCATAGAAGAAAGATCGTCGCAAGGATGGATGCGTCAACACAATGCAGGCGACAGTACAAAATTTGGGGGTGTACTCTTCCTTATCTTTATTTCAAATTTTGCACTATCACATTGCATTTCACTTTTCGAAGTTTTATCACCGCATCCTTTTTGATTACCGCAATCATTTAACAAGTAGATAAATTTAGTAGTTTACTGGATTTTGTTTCTTTACCAAGTAAGATTTCAATGATGAAAAATATGCTTATATTTCTTTCGTATATATTAGAGTTAACTTAATCTTAAGATAGTCACCTCATAAAATATTTCTAGAAGTTAGGGGTTTGCTAGCTTTCTTTCAAACTCTCTTTACAACGCATTCTAGAACATTGCATAACTTATTTTAATTTTTTTGCAATGGAGACATTGCCGCATTTTAAATTTGGGGGTGAGTTATTTACTTTTTGACCTTGCTATTTTCGGTTCTACAAAAAAAAACATTATTTTTTAGAATAAAAACTCCACTGTCAATGCAAAGGGGAAACCCATGTTGATAAAAGTTAAGTTGTGAAAGGCACTTACCCGTAGTTGGATGTCCGCATGACACACATGGGGGTAAGCCAAAACGAAAGTAAGTTACCAGGATCAACGCATAAATCAATGACCGTAACTCCAATGCCAAATCGGTATGAGTTTAGTCTGAGAAAGAGTGCATTGCTCGTAGTTGGATGTCCGCATGACACCCGTGGGGGCAAGCCAAAACGAAGGTAAGGCACTAGGATCAGTGTAAGGTCAAAGAAAAAACAGCAATAAAGAAAATTTTTGTGCAAGGATAAATCTTTTGTCACCCCAGTAGAAAATTTTCTTTTTGAAATAAATCATGCGATGTTCCAAGAATTTAGTAAAGTCCTTTTGAAAGTTAAACTTGCAGTCCATAGGTCTTAGAAATATTTTAAGAATAGACTTGAATAAGACTTAGGAAAATTCTAGTATATAGGATTTGAATGAAGTATCCTTGAGAAATATAAGAAAAGAACTTTGTGGCTAACTTGCTAAAGGAATTTTTAGCTTATGCTTGAGGACAAGCATTGTTTAAATTTGGGGGTGTGATAACGGGCAGAAATGCACGTTATCATAGTTTTAAGTTCTTAAACAATGTTGGATTGCGTTGATAGAATATGTTAAATTGCGTCCATTAAGAATAAATTCTACAATATTGCGGTCGCATGCGTCCAACGCATTAGGACAGTTGATCTCTATATTTTTGTGCAGAATAATGCGTTAACACAATACAAAGAATGCGATCATAGGAATACATTGGTCAAGCGCAACTTCACCACAAGACTTTGTGTTGATCGTGCTCGCAAACATCCACCCAAGAAGAATCACCGCAACATGGTGGACGCATCCGGACGAAAGGACAATTAAGATCGATGGGACAGAAAGCTGACAGCAGTCGGATCCAAATTAAGTTGACAGCCGATAACGGTCACAAAGTACATCCAGCTTTATCGGTGACAATTATCCAGCGGATCAGTTAGGAATTAAAGCTTTCCCATCTGTACAGCCAGGAGAGAGAAGCCGCCTTTCACCTTTGATGCCCTATAAATATTAAGTGCATTCTTCAGGGAAGGGGTTAAGCAGTCGATTACTTCATCACTTTACAAGTTCACACCTCTGTTCATAGTTTTCTTTTTCATTTCATGGTGGAGCTAGAGAAGAGTGGTGACGCTGGAGATCGTCCAAGACAACTCGAGAAAGAACTTTGGGGTGTAAGAGCAGGGAGCGGGTTGACTCTCGTGAAAGCGATAATATCTTTAGAGCATGAGTAGAACAGTGTAACACCTGGTGGCAAGAAATTGCTCCAAGCTCTTTACTATACTTGCATTGTTATTCTGTACTTCATCTTTTATCTATTCAATGGAAGTTATATTTCTACATTTGCTCAATCTCTTAATACGTATGAGTAACTAAACTAGTTGAATGGGTTGAGAGGAACTAAGCTAACATGATCTAAGAAGTTCATTGCTTACGATTTTCTTCTTTTATGTTGTGCGAAACATCCCTTTAGAGTTGCTCAAGAGAGAATCTAAAGAAAGAACCTAATGTCTCGAGAGAGCTAGGTAAGAATCTGACTTGAAAGAGTAAGATTAGGTCTGCATAAACAAGAAATAGGGACTTAAAGATAAGCTCTGTTTGTAAACTTGCATCGCATGCATCTTAGAAATAGGAATGATATTATGCGGTCACATATTTGTGTGAATGTCATGTTGTCATCGCATAAATAGAAATAGAGGTTTATGTGTAAACCCTGTAGACTTATCGCATATTTATCGCATGTGTTCTAGCCTTTGAAGCCGTAGTATTCACGCTAAAAGGTAGTTACTATTGTATGCATGTTGCATGATCGCAAGGCATGAACGCAACCTAGGGAGTGTTAGCCGAAACCCTTCTCAACCTGTTCACCGCATATTTATCGTATTTCCCGTTGCCAACTCTTTTCGAACTCTGCCACCTTTATTATTAGTTTCATTAACGCAATAACAAATCAACCACCTTATTTATTTTACCGGTATCGCAAGTTTTCATAAAAATCTCTAACGCAACTATTTTCACAAGTCCCTATGTTCGACCCTGGACTTATCAGGAAACTCAGAGAAATTTACACTTGAATTCCGTTGGGAAAACTTGAGTGCACATTGTAATTCCATCAATGCATATCATCCATTTTCCACATTTAATAACGCATCACAGTTCAAATTCACGGAGAGCAACTTGGATTTCGTGGAAGTCTTCAAAGGTACAAGTTCAGAAATCCTTCTCTTTTGAAATATTTTTCATGCATGCTCATATTAAGTGTAATTAGAGTGCTTATTGATTCTGATTTCTTCTGTTGTGTGTATATTCTTTTCATCAATTTACACATTAATTAAATAACTATTTATATATTAAATCTAATTTAATGTATATATATTTAATTATCATAAACATCGTATGTATATGTATAATACCTCTCTATTAATTAATTCTTTGTGAATCTAATTCACTTGAATTAATTAATTGAATCTAATTCAAATATCACTTTCCAATTTAATTTGAATTATAGAACATATCCATAATCAATTATATATTAAACACATTAATATATCGTTTCCTCAAATTAATTTGAACAATTTAAATCATCCCTCTTAAATATCCTCCAGTGAGCTAAAAAGGGAACCTAGTGGACTTATAGATCAGAAGCTCCAACGATATAAGATTAATTGGCTAAACTCATTAACCAAGTTCATCAATATTCGTGTGGGTACACTTCATTAAAGACCCACAACTGCAGTCTTTTCATTACAGATATATTCCTATGTCCATGGATATAGACTAATAACAACAAGTAAATCCTTCACGAGTGTTCTTAACTCTGACTGGGTCAAAATACTATTTTACTCTTGGGTTACCTCTGACTTCTTAAATACCAATGCTCCTCTATTGAACAACCCATTTATAGTGTAACCTATACATAGAAATCCCTCATGGGCCAATGAGAGGGTAGGGCTCTTTGTTCAAGTCCCGGAGACACTACTTAAGAGAACACTCATCTACTTAACCTTAAGATGGACAAGAGTGAATTACATTTTGTATGATTATGTTCCCAACTCCCCACTCGATCTTATCCCCAAGATGGTAGGCATATTGGGTCGGCGAACTGACCACCCTCACCCATACAAATCAAAGAAAAATTTCTCATGCACAAAAGTCCATAATATACTAAGGATTAAGATTAAATTGCCTAGGTCATACTATTGAAATAGGAACCTAACTAGTTAATAGTGTTACATCTAGTGGTTACTATTTCGTGGTCCAGTCTTATGCAAACTCATTACATAGGATACCTCTACTCGCATGTCAACTACACGAACACATTGGATCATTGCATTTGTATCAAATATAAAGTGGATTATATCTATAGTGTTACCAGGATAAGGTACCCAACCTTATCCCTATACTATAGATCAGGTTGTATCATGAACATTGATCTCTATATGTCTCCACATACAGCTCAAGACTCATAAGGCAGCCTTTGGATGTTAGTTTATTAGATTTAGGGTTATTAAGACATAGACAAACAACATAAACAATAACGTTTATTGAATTAACATCTATAACTCTTTATTAATGATAGTCAATTAACAACATTTACTGTCTACGAGTTTTAGGGCATAAAATCCAACAAACTCCCACTTGAACTAAAACTCTAGTTAATGGGTTGTACATAATATCAAAATCCAAAAGGTAGGATAATGCTAAATAAATACAACAAACTAGGGCATCCATATACCCATTACAGATCTCTCACTTGCCCTAGATTATACAATGTACATGTCTCGTAGACTTAGACTTTCTAGATGACCCTCAAACACTTTAGTCGGGAGAGAGCCTTTGTAAATAGATTAGCAATGGCTATTGCCCCACTGTTGTCATAGTATAAGTGGACAGGCAATTCCATATTTGAAACCACTTCCAAATCGTTTAGGAACTTTCTCAGCCAAATTGTTTTCTTTTCTACTGCATAAGTAGCCACATACTTAGCTTCCATAGTGGAATCTGCAATACATCCTTGCTTGATGCTACCATAGCTCCCCCGTTTAGGATAAGTACTGATCCTGACGTGAATTTTCTAGAATCCTTATTAGTCTGAAAATCAGAGTCGGTGTATCCTATAAGGATCAAATCCTTAGCTTCATACACCAGCTTATAGTCCTTTGTTCTCCTAACATACTTGAGGAGGTTCTTAACCACAGTCCAGAGGTCTAACCCTAGATTGGACTGGTGCCTATTAACTATTCCCACTACATAACAAATTTCTGGCCTAGTGTATAGCATAGTATACATTAAGCTACCCACAGCTGAGGCATAGGGAATATGTCTCATATCCTCAAATTCTTAAGGTGTCTTAGGACACTATTCCTTAGAAAAATAAACCACATTCCTGAAAGGTAATAAATCCTTCTCAGAGTTCTGCATTGAATATCGAGTCAACATTTTGTCGATATAAGTTGTTTGAGACAAAGTCAACGCTTTGTTCTTGCGATCCTTAATGATTTGGATCCCAAGTACATATTGCACCTTTCCCAAATCTTTCATTTGGAATTAGGTCGCCAATCATTCCTTAATATCAATGAGGTATCCTACACCATTCTTAATGAGTAGGATATCATCCACATAAAGTACTAGAAAAACTACTTTATCATTGATTATTTTTTGTAGATACAAGGTTCATCGACGTTTTGATCAAAACAAAAAGATTTGATCGTTGTATCAAATCTAATGTTCCAAGATCTAGATATTTGTTTCAATCCATAAATTGATCGATTCAACTTGCAAACTTTTTGCTAAAGCAGTCTTGACATCCATTTACCATATCTCATAGTCATAATATGTGATTATGGACAAGAGAATTCTTATAGACTTAAGCATAGCAATAAAGGAAAAAATATCCTCATTGTCAACTCCTTCCCTCTGGGTATAACCCTTTGCTACAAGTCTAGCTTTGAAGGTCTATATCTTTCCAGCTACATCTCTCTTTCTTTTATAGATCCATTTGCACCCTATGGGTTTTACCCTTTAAGGTGAATTTAGAAGATCCCATACGGAATTAGAGTACATAGACTTCATTTCCAGGTCCATGGCTTTGACCTATTGGTCCTTGTCTACATCATTCATTGCTTGTTTATAGGACAATGGATCCTCAACACCATCATCTGGTATGACAACCTGAGTTTCAGTTAAACTCAAGTAACGGTCAGGTTGTATCACAACCCTCCCATTACATCGATGCACTCTTAACGATTGAAAATGATGAGACTGGCCTGAAGTGTTGGCTTCTTCATTAACTCTTGATGAAGACCAGCTGCATCAACAACCCTTGTTAATTCTTCAGTAGCTTCACTTAATACTATTTTGCTTCATGGTTTATGATATCTCAAGTGGTCTTCTTCCAAAAATGTAGCTTTCTTGATACAAATACCTTATTTTCTTGAGGATCATAGAATAGACCACCTCTCATTTCCTTAGGGTAACCAAAAAATTGGCATGATCTTGAATGAGGTTTCAACTTCTTAGGATTTTTCACTAACACATGTGCAGGACAATCCCAAATTCTGAAGTAACATAAAGTTGGTTTTTGCCCCCTCCATAACTTGAAAGGTGTTTCAGAAACACTCTTTGAGGGAACATTGTTCAAGATGTGAATTGCAGTCTCTACTGCATACCCCAAAACGAATTAGGAAATTAAGCATAATACATCATAGAGTGAACCATATCTAATAAGGTTCTATTTCTCCTCTCTAATACACCGTTCTGCTGAGGTGTACCAGGTGTTGTTGGGATTGAATTCCATGTTCTATTATATAGTTTTGAAATTTTAAATCCATGTACTCTCCACCCCGATTATATCAAAGTGTTTTGATTATTTTATCTAATAGGTTTTCAACTTCAGTCTTATACTCTTTGAACTTTTTAAAAGCTTCAGACTTATGTTCCATTAGGTATAAGTAACATACCTTGAATAATCATCTATGAAAGAGATGAAGTATTCGTATCCTCGTTTCGCCTTTACATTCATCGAACTACAAAGATCTGAATGTATGAGCTCTAAGGGCTCTTTGGCTCTATAACCTTTTCTACTAAAACGTCTCTTGGTCATTTTTCCTTCAAGTCATGATTCACAATGAGGTAATAATCTTCTAACTTATTTAGAAGTCCATTCTTTATCAATCTCCCGATCCTCTCGAGATTTATATGGCCTAATCTCAAATGCCAAAGGTACGTATCATTGTTACTTTGAGAAAATCTTTGCCTTTCAGTTTGAGTATTAACAATTTCAAATATCTCATGATTTAAAAGTGCTTTTGATTCAGTTGGTCTTAACACATATAAGTTGTCTTCTAGTTTAGCTGAACAATAATCACACCATTTTTTAATAATTAATGCTTTATTTGAATTAAAAGAAATTGAGGATGATTGTTCAATTAAACAGGAAATAGAAACAAGGTTCCTCTTCATTTTGGGAACAATGTATGAGCTTTCTAAAAACAAAAATCTACTTCCCAAAAAAAAAAAACTTAACAGCTCCCACTGCACGAGCTGAAATGTCGTCTCCCGTTCCAACCTTGAGCGTCATTTCACCCTCTTCGAGCTGCAGGAAGGAACTAATTCCTTGTAAAGAAGAATAAACATGATTGATGGCTCTTGAATCAAGTATTCAGCCATCATAGTCTTATTTTCCACTAAACAAGTTTCCAGAATAAGTAAATCATATTTATCTTCTTTCTCTTTCTTCTTCTCAACAAGGTACTTAGGGAAATTTTGTTTTGAGTGACCATCCACATTATAATGGAAGCATTTGTCCTTGTAAATCTTAGCTTTGCCCTTGCATTTCCCAACAGCGGGAGCTCCCCTTCCCTCCTTTCTTTTTCTGGATCTTTTAGAACTAAAGGTCAAAGGAATAAATATAGTTCCAGGGGATGAACTTTTATGGAACTTTTTGGAATGGACAACATTTTTTTCTCCTTCTACTGGTCCCTTACCTTTCATAAGGGACTCAAAAGTCTATAAGTCATTTAGAAGGGTAGTCAGATTGTACTATATTTTGTTCATAACCGCATTGCTGCAGAATTGAAGAAAACTCTTTAGAAAACTTTCTAAAATAAAGGACACCTGACTCTACTCGTCAATGACCACACCGTTCATTTCAATGACATTGAACTGGACCATCAAGTCGAGAACATGTTCTCTCATTGATTGGTTTTCTTTCATGTGCACATTGTAAATGTACTTGAAGGCCTTATACCAGGTCTGAATGGACGGTTGTCCAAACATCTCTTGGAGGGACTCCATGATTGGACATGCAGAACATCATGGCCTCATGCTTCTTGGTAAGAACGTCAGATAGACTTATCAAGATGTAGACTCGGGCTTTATCATTAGCCTTCATCCATTGATTTTTCTTTGTGCACATTGTAAATGTACTTGAAGGCCTTATACCAGGTCTGAATGGACGGTTGTCCAAACATCTCTTGGAGGGACTCCATGATCTGACATGCAAACATCATGGCCTCATGCTTCTTGGTAAGAACGTCAGATAGACTTGTCAAGATGTAGACTCGGGCCTTATCATTAGCCTTCATCCAACAAGCATACTTCAACACTTGGGATGCATTTTGACTAGATTGGAGGGCATTCCTTCATCAAGACAAACCGCAGATCATGAATAACAAAAATTGTATTCAGAATAGATTTCCACGTAGCATAGGTTTCACTAGTTAATTTCTTATTTTTAAGCAAAGATATGATTGTGGAAGACATGCTGAAATATACAACAATCAATTGACCCTATTAGTTATATTTGTCATAATCCAATACTTAATAATCCAATTAATTTAGCAAACACATATGCAATTATAAAACCCTAATTAAACTATTGATTTTTGTTTTTGCAATGATACTTTAGAGGTTTAGAGTAACAACCACCGAAAGGTGATCAGCTACTCTTCCTCTAAATTGAGACAATCTCAGCCAATCACTAACACCAGAATAACTCCTATTCCTATAGTTTTTAGCTATCGTTGTTTCGGTCAAGGATTCATTAACTAACTTAATTTATCTGGTAAGTGTGGCCCTCCCATTTTCAGATCTTAGAGGTACGCTTCGATGGGCTACCGAAGTAAATGAAAATTGTTGAAGATTAACCTAAGAAACCTTATCCATTGTTGGAGTTTGCATTGTTCTAACCCCTATAATTAGGCCCTCTGAAGGGATGGTCGCTCCAGGATAACACGCAAGCGGACCATAGGAATCTCATAGTGTAACCTAATGGAGGAAATAATAGGATGCATTGACACTCGTCCCTCTCCCACTTACTATGAACACTTTCCTCATTCACCTTGTTATTGACCCATGCGAACACTTTTCGAATGGAGGCCGCGTCCAGGGTGACATGAAACCGAGTATGAATCTCACGGTATGAACTCTTAGAAACGTGAGAGCTGAAGTTTGATATATCATATAAGCCAATATCCTCCCACTAAAGTATTTTAGTACTTTTAGGATTTTATTATATTTAGTTAAAACCCGACTAATGAATCTATCTAAGTCCTTTTAATTTGCTCAACATAACATTTATATTGAATGATTTAATAATATTTGATTTATTAAACTCTTTTAATAAAATCAATCATTTAGCATATTTATAAAATATTTTCCCAATTCACCTTCCAGGTCGATTTCCAGGTGGAGATGTTTCTTTTCCGTCAACTTAAATACCCCATCCTAGACAGAATTTTCCTTAGACAAAGGTCTCTTATGAGCAATTATTTAATAAATTTAATCTTTTAATTAAATTCATTTTAATCCTATTAAAAGAAATTAAAAAGATTAACCTATTCCTAATCCCATTAGAAAAAACATAAGTCTAGCTTGATTAATTTTAAACTGTTTAAAAATAATTTGGACCTATGTTTGCATGCAACTCTTGATTATAGATTTTAAACTATTTCATTAAAACTATAACACTTATATTTTAATGTTTTATTAAAACCTATAAATTTTCATCCAAAGACATCAATTTAATACAAAATTATATTTATCTAAGTAATGTCATGCTCAATGCGAATTCCATTTTCATTTGATAAATATAACACTTATATAAATCATACATGAATAACAAGCATTCACAAACATCATTTCTTTATTTATTATAACAATTTTAATATATAGTATGATGCATGGATATGCTTAGGTTAATCATACATCACTAACATAACACTTATATCTTGATGCATGAGCGTGTTAATTTAATCATGCATCTATAAAATATAACCCTTTATATTTATTTATGACGTATGTACATGTTTATCCTAAGGTGGGATATTTTTGAATCTATATGACATACAATATGTAATATAAATTCGAAGATTAAGTTAAACATCCATCTAGTGCATAATTAAATTAATTTAAATAGAAAAAATTGGATCGATTTTGGCACCCTAATGCAAAATTAATTGATTAAATTAATATAACTATTATATTAATATCAATTAAATAATACAAAGGGAATTAGGTCAAAACAGCTACAGTTGAACCATCCTCGTGCGTGCCACCAGCACTCTGTCGAAACTCAGAGCGTTGCAGTGTTGAGGGCAGCATTGCAACGTTATGACTGCTTTGTGTTGCATCTGCCTTTCAGCATTGCAACACTGCGATAGTAGCATAACAACACTGAGCGACAAAGTGTTGTTATTCACATCGTTTTCAGCTCCAAAATTGCCCTTAATACTTTCGTTCCTTCCTGATCTCTTCAACAACTGTTGCTATTTCGATTGACGTGGACTTACAGACTCGAAGTAAAAATTAAATTGCCTCAAAAATAAAACAGGCCCTTACAATTTAATTAAATTAAAAGTAATCTAGTGCATAAATTGAAAACATCTAATACAAACCGACATTCAAATATTCCAAATGCAGAATATTAAACCGACCTCTAAACTAATTCTTTTTTCAAAAAATATGAAGAATGTGGATGCAAGAACCTGACTCTGATAATGAACGGCTTCACAAACTCTGATAACAACTCTGACTCTGTAGATTCCCAAGCTTCACAAACAATCCTCTTTAAGTTCTAATGAATAGCTCCTCCAACAATCTTGATCACGAACAATTTCTTGAACAATCTCAAACAATACCACAAGAGTATTCTTGTTATTCTCTATGATTCCAATAGAGGGATAAGTGGTATCCAACTATTGGGAGAGGGAGAGGAAAAAATGGTTTTGAAGAGTCGAGAGGACTCTCTTTGTGGCTTAGGAAAAATTTTGCACAGTAACACTTGTGTGTTGTGTATTGTTAGTGTCTTTGTATCTATCTCCCAAAGGGGCCATAGGTAGGTATTTACATAGAGAAGGGTCAAACCTTTTCCAAATCATTTTCCTATTTCCCTTTTTCACAATTAATTAATTAATTAATTAATTAGCACAATTAAATAACACTTATTTAATTCAGTTTGCACATTAATTAAATAACTATTTATACATTAAATTAATTTAATGTATATATTTAATTATCATAAGCATCGTATGTATATGTGCAATACCTCTCTATTAATTAATTCTTTGGGAATCTAATTCATTTAAATTAATTAATTGAATCTCATTCAAATATCACTTTCCAATTTAATTTGAATTCTAGATCATATCCATCATCAATTATATATTAATCACATTAATATATGGTTTCCTCAAATTAATTTGAACAATTCATATCATCCCTCTTAAATATCCTCTAGTGAGCTAACAAGGAAACCTGGTGGACCTATAAATTAGAAGCTCCAACGATATGAGATTAATTGGTTAAACTCATTAACCAAGTTAATCAATATTTGTTAACCGTGAGTACACACCACTAAAAACCCATAACTGCATTCCGTACACACCATTAAAGACCCATAGCTGCATTCTTTTCACTACAGATATATTTCTGTGTCTACGGATATAGACCAATAACAACAAGTTAGTTCTTCACGAGTGTTTCTAACTCCAACTAGGTCAAAATATCGTTTTACCCTTGGGTTATCTCTGACTTCTTAAGTGCCAATGTTCATCTAATGAACAACATTTTTATGGTGAAACCAATAAACAGAAACCCCTCTCGAGCCAATAAGAGGGTAGGGTCCTTTGTTCAAGTCCTGAAGACACCACTTAAAGGAACACTCATCTACTTACCTTTAAAATGGGAATGAGTGAATTTCATCTTGTATTATTATGCTCCCAGATCCCCGCTCGATCTTGTCCCCAAAATGGTAGACATATTGGTTGGCGAACTGGCCACCCTCATCTATAAAAATCAAAAGACAATCCTTCGTGAACAAGAGTTCATAATATACTCAGGACTAAGAGTAAGTTGCCTAGGTTATTCTATTGAAATAGGGACCTAACAAGTTAATGGTGTTACATTTAGTGATTATTATTTCGCGATCCGGTTTTATGCAAACTCATTGCATAGGCTACCCACACTCGCATGTCAACTACACAAACACGTTGGTCAATGCGTCTGTAACAAATACAAAGTGGGTCGTATCCATAGTGTTACCAGGATAAGGTACCCAACCTTATCCCTATACTATAGATCAAGTTGTATCTCGAACATTGATCCCTTTATGTTTCCACATACAGTTTAAGACTCATAAGGCAACTTTGGATGTTATTTTATTAAATTTAGGGTTGTTAAGACAAAAATAGACAAACAAGACAAACAATAACATTTATTGAATTAACATCTATAACTCTTTATTGATAACGATGAATTAATAACATTTACTATCTACAAGTTTTAGGACATAAAACACAACAGATTTTTGGTTCAAATACGTACTCTAGCTCTATGCCTTCCCTCATATACTATTTGCAATGCTTTAAAAAAAACATGCAATATGCCTTCGATCGAGGTGTACCTGTAAAAATCAAACAAAATCCAAACAATAGTTAATTCACAAAGTCCCCAACAATGACGTCAAAAACTTGTTGTATATCGTATATGTGATATATTGATTGATCAAATTATCCTAAATCAATACAAGTTTTCTCTAGCTAAACCCAAGTGCAAGCTTAAATAAAGATTCATGATAAGTACCAGGATCAAACACAGGACTTTTCAATTAATCTAAATTGGCTAAGGTGATTTTTACAAAGTAAGAGCACTCAATTTGAACGGCGTTGTTTGTATCAATAAAATAATTAAAAGAACTAACAAAAAAAGAGGAAAAAGTGATGAAGGTGAACAAGGAGAATGATAGTGGAACTGTGATATGTTGAATGTGTGTGTGTGTGTGTGATGGTTATGAAGACATTAATATTTCAAACGATGACCATATAACTCGATTTTAATCCTGAGTGAGTTATGAACTCTGGTTCATAAAGTTCGTTCTTTGATTTGAATGGTGAGAGTGACCTTAGTTGCCGACTCAATATGCATATAATTTTGGAGACGTACTGAGTGAGGAACTGGGAACATAACTTCAAAAGATGGAATTCACTTCTCCCTGACTTTAGGGTAAGTAGATAGGTTGTTCCGTTAAGTGTTGACTCTAAGACTTGAACAATGAGGCCTCACCCTCTCACTAGTCCAAGAGGGATTTAGTTTATGGTTAGACCATAAACAGATTGTTCAATTGAGAATCGGTGATACTTAAGGAGCAAGAGATAATTATAGAGATAAACGGTAATTTGACCCAACTATAATTATAAAAAAACTTAGGGTTAGCTTACATCAAATGGTTAATTCAATAGACAAAAAAAATATTCTACAATTCTTAAGAGTGCAATATGGGTCTTTGATGGTATGTCCCATAGTTAATGAAGGTTGATTAATATAATTAAAGAGTTTAATTAATTAATCTCAAATCATTGGAGCTTATAACTGTAGGTCCATAAAGTTTCTCTACTAGCTCACAACAGATTAAACAAGGAAATTAAGTGTCGAAAGAATTTGAAATGTTCAAATTAATGAAGGAAATTAATTGTATATGATACACTAAAATATAACATTAATTTTGAATTAAATTCAAAATTAAAACTTTATAATATGGGAATATTAATATTTGAATAAGATTCAAAATCAAATTAATATGAAGAATATGTAATTAGAATGTAATTCATATTTACAATAAATTAAATATATGATATTTAATAAATTAATTAAATTTGATTCAATTAATTAATATTTAATTAATAAATTAAATTAATTAAATTATTTACATTTAATTATCAAATATAATATTAAATTTGTTTTGTTTAATGTATTTATTTATTAACCATTCATTAGTTAAAAGAAAAGAAAATAACTCCTTGCTTAGTGAGTGGAGTGGGGAGGGGGAAGTAGTAACTCCGTTGTATTTCCTTCATGGAGAAATCTCTATGGTTTTAAGAAGAAAATTACATTTATTTTGAAAACTCTCTGATGAATTTTGATTTACCTTCTCTTTTTTTTAAAAAAAAAAAAAAAAAAAATCAGCAAAAAACAAAATAAAGAAAAATTATATGTGTTCTCTTCCTACATTTTCACAAAGGATACCACAATCTCCCTTATTCCGAGAGAATAGTAGAGAAGACCATATTGGTGGTGTATGAATCAAATTGGTTCACGTTGTTGTGTTTTCAAAGTTGGATGAAGTTTTGTAGAAGAGTTCTCTAAAAGATATTTCAATTTGCACACTTATCTTTCTTGTTATACTTGCTTAAGCCTATGTTATTTTCTTGTTATGTTTGAAATTGTTCTAACAAAATTGGGCAAAAGTGATCATACACTTCCACAAAAAAGATTTGATTCCTTAAAGAGTATGCTTTAGGCACCAAAATGGTCAATGTGTGTGCAGGAATACTCAAAACGAACAAAAAAAATGAAACTTAATATCTAAGTTGCGTTAGACATTATCTAACCATTTGCGAACATATGAAGGTTGGGACTAAATTTTGTCAACAAGAATCAAGTAGACATACATTGTTCCATATTACATCATAATGTATTAAAAAAGCATTGTATGAGAATATCATTGTTTAGATTCATGAACTTAAAGGAGTAAAGGTATGTGAGTTATGAGTTGAGTTTTGCTTCCCACCATTATCCATGTCTTTTACATTTACGGAATATACTTATACACACTCTCTGTCAAACCACATTCATATTATTTTACCTATAATTAAGCATATATACATGTATGTTTATCATCGTTTAAATAGTTCATGAAATAGGCATGAAAATTTATTGACCACAATAAGTTTCTAATTTCTCATATGTTTGTGATTAGTAAGTCATACCATGAAAAGGAAAGAAATAAGAATATATGATTTTCTAGAAATTAACATGTATATATATATATATTACACCATTCAATTCTTTGTACATAGTGCTTGAACTGCCAATCTAGCAGATAAATTTGTAGCATCGCCTAATCCAAACGACTTTACGGATACATCAATTGAACAATTTTCCATGCCAATGCAAACCTTTTCCATCAAAAGAGCACTATTTGTCACATCCCATGAGCCTTGTTTAAACAAACCACATTTTCCCTTTGGATTTTCATAGCTAGCAAATTGGATTTCAGAGATGACATGTCCTCCCTGACAAGACAACTCTAAGGTGCTTCTTTCATTAGCATTTCCACATATAGTTCCTATTGTGATGGTTTGAATTGACACTTGTTGGGGATTTCCACCAATTTCTTCAAATAAAATCAATGTGTTTGTGTCGCTTGATAAAAACGATCTTCGAATGTGATACCAACTTTGAGAAGGATTTCCACAATTTCCAACACATTTGCTTAGGTTATATGCACATCTGTAGTCACAGGTTGCACTGTAACTATCATTCCCAGTAATGAAAGAAGGCCAAAATCGACCTATGCTTTGCCCATTTACCCAAACTTGACCTTTTCCCATTCTTTGCATGTCCAATGTTACTGGGTCAATTCCTGAAGGGGTTTTAAAACTAGTTTTGTACCATGTCATTCGCCTTCCAATAGATTTTTTTATTTAATGCACTTCAATTTGTTCTCTGTGAGAACATTGGTTGTAAGTTTGCTTCATTTCTCCATTTAATCCTACCTTATAAGACCATAAATTTGATGACAAATTAGTTGTTATATTTCCATCTCCAATTAGATAAATAGGACCTCCATCAATTCCTGTTGACACCATATCATAAAATGCATCGTAATTCTTTAGTCCAACTGTGGCACTCAAAAGGGCTATTGTGTTGGTTCCAAATTTTAATAGAAGAGGTTTCTCAAACACAAAACTCTGGCCATTACTCCCCCATTGAGACCCAATGTACCTTCTATTAACAAAGATATGAAGACATGACCCTTTGTATTCACTTGGAGAGTCACATTTTGAAGCGAAGATATTGCATTAGTGCACATTGATCATGTACTACAAATAGTCGCTGAAATCAACAGTGACTCCTTTTAATTCCAAAAGAAGGTTTGCCATAAATTTTCCATTTCCTTGTAAAGTGTCTTTCATAGGCTCTGGAGCCCAAGCCCACAAAAGCTGTGCATTTTCCTTCTCATTTTGCTCTTTCACAAACATAGATGTTTGAGAATTTACTTTTGTAGGATTGTAAACCTCCTTGTTACAACCATCAAGAATGCTCATAGACCAAGTAGGTACAAAATACTTTCCATCTGTCTGCAAATCTATGGTGGCATCATTGCTGTCATTTGTGTTGCTCAGAAAGCAAAACCTTTCCCCTGTTGTTGGGTTAGAGAATTTTGTTAAAGTTATAGAGCTACCAAAGTTTTGATTTGAGTACGTGCCGTTAGTGAGAATCTTTTCTCCTAATTTGATTGCTGCATGGAGCTATTTGAGATGCCCCCATTTAGGTTGATTCAAGTTCCCATATTCATCAAGTGGAGCATTGTAATCATAAGATGTAGTGATGAATGGACTTCCCGATGTTCTTCCAAAGTTGGTGCCTCCATGATACATGTAATAATTGTTAAAGATACCACCAGATTGAAAAAATCTTGTCACAGAAAATGCTACATCTTCTGCAGTTCTGTAAGGGTCTTTGTCATCCTATTTCTTAAACCATCCCACTCAATTTTCAGTAAATATTTTTGGGGTCTTAGGATTTTTGGGAGTAACGTTATCACAGTAGAATCCATTGCATGTATTAATGATAGGTTGTGGGGCATCACTTTATTGGCACATGATCTATGGAACACCAATATTGAGAGATTCAGCCATTTGAGCACACCAATTGATATATGCTTTTCCTGCATCTCCATAAGGTGTCATCACATTTTCATACTCATTTTCGATTTGAGCCAATATTATTGGCCCTCCTTGTGATGCAAAGAGGTTGGCTTGTTTACACATATTCACTATCTTTGTCGTGAAAGTTTACATTTCATTCTTGTAGACCTGATTGTCAGTTCATAGTTGGATTCTCGGCATATTGTGTAACCACATTGGAAAGCCTCCATAGTTACACTCGGCACACACGTAAGGATCAATTCTCATAACAACGTAAAGCCCTGCATCTTGGATAAGCCGAAAGAATTTGATAAAATCTAGATGTCCAGAGAAATCATATTTTCGTCGTTGGGGCTCGTGACGATCCCAAAAAATATATGTCTCGATTGCATCTAGTCCACCATCTTTAGCTTTCTGAATAAGATCAGGCCACATTGCTTCTATGCTACGTGGATAATGAATAGAACCTGAGAAGATAATACGTCGTTCACCATTGATAATTATGGCATTTGAATCATATGAGACATTATTTCTCTTACAAAAAGACAAGGAAGCTAAAGTTGCAATGATGAGAAGAACGAGCCATTGAAGCTCAAACATCTTCGATCCCATAACTTATATGATTGGTCTTGATCGATGTGTTTATTTATATAGAGAAACATGGTGATAAGGTGAGGGATCTTTCCTATCTACATTTGTATTCTAATTGTTGACGAATTCTAAACATAGAAAACATGCCAATGAATTTTAAGTGGCAAAACTACTTTATTTATGAGTTGCATTACCTAAATTTAGAAAGCACTAGTCAAACCTCATCCTTAAATATTTTTTTACCCAATAAAAAATGTGCAATTAACAAAATTGTGTTTTTTCAACTCAGATTTTCTCTTTTATTTTTCATCTTTGGTTTAAATTCGTAACCCAAAAACTGGCTGCTTAGGCTAATATAATATGTTGAATAAGTTCAATCAGTGCGAGAGTTATATTTAGTTCGAGCTAAATCTCGTTAGTTTGAGGCTCATGGTATTCCACAATGCAAGAAGATAATATTTGGGGTTCAAGTGCTCATTTAAGTATCAATTTCATATCAAATCATCTAGTATCATTTTTGTGACATATTTTATCATGTGACAAATTTATTATTATTTAGGCTAGATTTTCTTTGTCATACAATGCACTAAAATTCTTTATTCTATATATAGAAAATGAACATCTTAGTTTGGATCAATAATAGTCTCCAACAAATTCTTATTTAAATATATTTTTCGAAGGCTAGAAGATATTTTTTTCAAAAAAAAAAAAAAAAAAAAAAGGACTATTGTGTATTCTAATTTTTTTAAGAAAACAAAGGGTAGACTTAGATAAGATTAAATTTGTTAGAAAACTTATCCATGTATGCATACACTCCAACAAATATTTAAGGGAGGTATTCTAAAATCGTCTCCTCGTGACTTTGGAATTATCAAGAAAATGTATCGAAACACGAATACAAGCATATATGATATATAAAACTGCTAACCCAATAATTCAAATATAGAGAAATCTATCAAATGAAAGACTCTATCGCTTATAATCTCCGAGAGCTAAATCCACATTTTGCTATATTTATAAATTTTCTTTTGCACTATGTTATATCTGTAATACTTTAGATCTGATTGCTATATTTTGCAACTGCCTAAAGAAATCTCTCAATAATGTCAAAATGAGAGGAATATAATACAAGATCACTTTTCTATATATCATACAAAAAATATGTTTTTCTATCTCAAGAAGAAAAGACAGTTTTGCTCATACAAACCTTGTAATATGAATTTGCAAGAGGAATAGTGTCAACAAAGACTTCTCAATTTTCAATGCAAATTCTTGGTCTTATATGGTTTGAGTAAAATAAGGAGATAAAAATGCTGCTTCAGATATATCAGGAAATGTTCAGATGCAAAGCATGATGTTTTTCTATCAAACCTGCTGTTGGAGAATGAAGGATTTTTTAAGTATTAGTGCCAAAAGTAACAATTTAGTCCATTGAACGTTCAAATTTTAACAATCTAGTCTCCCCCAAGTCTTTGGTACTTAACAATTTATCCTGAAAAACTATTATTAAAGCCTAAAGTGATGATTAATTTTGATTATTTATAATCATAACGAAAGTATAATTTTGACAAATTTTTAACAATCAAAGAGTAAATTGTTACTTTTGCAAAAGTATTTAAAAAAAAAAAAAAAAAAAAAATCAAAGAACGTTTGTGGCCATAGCACCCCCCAGTTGCCAGTGCCAATTGCTTCATTTGGTTGAAGCAAAACAGAATTCCCACTTTTCATTTGAACTAGAACTAGAAGGCTTTAAGTGTTAAATTCTTAATATTTTTCTCACTTTTATAAACTAGTTTTACTCCCTCAAAATATTAGGCAGGATGGATTGATTTATAAAGTCAAGAAAAGAAAATCAAGTAGTTCTTTATCTTAAGAGTTGAGAACATTTAACCTTACTACCATTCTTAAATGGCTCCATTTGCAAGAAAAATATTACACAAAGGAATAAAGATTTTTCCTTATCCATAGAATTCTAAGATGGATGCCAACTAGTCAGTTGTTAAAACACAAACTGCATAGAATTTGATTATTAAACTGATGAACAAAATCAGACAAACTAATTGTTTACCTCATTTTACCCTCTCAAAAAATCATCATGGAAAACAATAAATGAGAAACCCAGAAATTGAAGATCAAATAAAACATGAGGCAAACCACAGTTTGAACCATCCACAATTTCCTCTCTTCTCAAGACTTTTAAAATCTCCTCTCCAATTCATTAATGGTCATTATATTTTCTGGCACTGGCTGTAAAGCAGTTCTCACCTTCCCCCCACCTCCAACAACCTGTTCATTACAATGCATAAAACACAACATATCTGTGTTATTAAGAATTCAAGTTCATATAAATGCAAGAAAACATTGTTATAAAAATTCAACATGCTTACTTTTGAGTTGATGCTATTATTGTCCATCTTCTGTTTGCTAAGTTGGAGTTTTTCCTTGAACATCTTCTTCAGCTGTCTTAAGCTCATATCATTTGTCTCCACAATTTGCTTCTCAATGCAATTTGCTTTTTCCTGTTCTTTTCCATCTTCTTCCTCCTCAGCATCTGAGTTGTCCATTAGCAGTCTAATGGTTTGTTCTCTTACTGGAGATTTGGTTCCTACTGTTGGCCTAGGAAATTGAGTTGCCAGTGCCAATTGGTCAGCTCCAAAAGAGGGTAATGATTGAACTCCATTGTTGTTGGAGGAAGTGGGAATGATTTCCACCAAAGCTTCCTCACATTGAACATTGTCATTTGGGATTTTGGGTTGAGAATCGATAGCGTCAACATCTATGTCTTTAGAAGGAGCTTCTTCTTCCATTTGCCATTGGATCTTGACATCAACCAAATCTTCAGAAACATTCTCAGGGAACTCCTCCATGGATGTGTTGATTGTTGTATCATCTTCTTCAGCTTGAACTGAAACCTTCTCCATTTCTGTTTCCTTCTTGTCTACTTCAATATCAGCATCCGATGCTTCTTCTTCGATTGTGGGATCTGATTCATAATCATACTCATCTTGATCATCTTTCACTTCTATAACAGATTCTTCATCACTGCTCAAGACACCATCATCAACTTGGGTTTTTTCTTCCACACTTTCATGGGGGAGAGAGAGTTCTTCGGCAGTATCCTTCATTAGTTTGACTTCTTCTTCATTAACTTTTTCAATTATATGTTCCAATTCATAAGTAGACTCATTTTCTGCTTCCACTTGGGTTTGATCATCTTTCACTTCCATAACAGATTCTTCATCACTGCTCAAGACATCATCATCAACTTGGGCTTCTTCTTCCACATTTTCATGGGGCAGAGACAGTTTTTCGGCAGTATCATTCATTAGTTTGACTTCTTCGTTAATAACTTCTTCAATTATATGTTTCAATTCACAAGTAGACTCATTTTGTTTAGATTCGACTTCCATACCGGATTCTTCTACAATGATTGAGTTGTCAACAACTTCAGTCAGATCCCCATCTTCAGTGGGCTGAGAAAGTTTGTCAGAATCGTTGATTTCCTCAGCAGAAATCTCCACAGAAACATCATCTTTGGAAGCTTCATTTGCTTCTTCATCTTCAGAGAAGCATTTCACATCCGAATTAGCATGTGGTGCTGCAGCGATGTACAGAACATATAAATTTATCAGCAAAATATTGCTCAATGCACAGATGAAGACATTTTTTTATGGGTTATTCTTACCTTCTGTCCCAGTATCATCACCATTATTTGCAGTAGCGGGTTTTTCTTCAGAAGATTTCAACGGATCATCAAGAACCATTTCTTGTTCCTCCTCTGAGAGTTCGACTTCAGACTCCATCTCATTCTTCTCTTGATCATCAATTTCCACACCCGTGTCTTTATCTAACTTGCTTTCTGATTCATCGGATTTCTTTGACTCAGTTTCTAATTCCGTATCCTCCTTCACGGGTCCTGCACCAACTGCTATCAATCATCAAATTTCTCAATTAAACAGATCAATATGCAAACGAAAAGGAAATAGTCGTTCAAAAATGCAAACCTGAACTGTTAGGCATATCATCGAACGACATATGGACAGTAATTGACTCCATTTCCCGGTCTTCCCCTAAACTCAAACTCTCCATGTTCTTCTCCAAAAATCTGACGGACCTTCTTGTACTGTAAACTCGTTGCTCCGCAGCTCCATTGTTCCGAGTCTCAGTTCGTTTACGAGTCGAGGCCCCCGCAACTCTCAGGCTTTTAGGCACAGCAGGCGTTTTTTCAATCGCCTTCTTTTTCTTATCCAAATCATTGTCCTCTTTCTGATCATCTACCGTCATCTGAAAATCCACTTTCTTGCAAGCTGAAGAAGCCGCTGCCGTCCTTCTCCGGCTACCCGGCAAGGACGGAGTAGTCAAAGCCACATTTAGATCTCTGTTTTCTGATTCCTCTGTGTCTCTTGCAGCTGCTGCACGGCGTGTTCGAGTAGTAATTGCCTCATCTTTGACGGCCTTTCTCCTTGTCGAGGTTCTCAGTGCAGTTCGTGGAATTTCCGAGGAAATAACCTCTGGCTTCATCGGCGATTCAGGTACTCCAGATCTTTCACCGTTAAAAAACTCTTCAATTCCTTCAACCTAAACCAAGAGTAGTTGAAGAAATGTCTACATTAACTTAAATAATCCCTAAAAAATCTTATTTACTTCCAATAAAGAAATCAGAACGCAGTAGAATTAAAACGCTTCAGAATCTCAGATCCTTCAGAATTAAAACGCTACATATCAAAATCACAAGATTCAAAACCAATAAACAGAAAAAATATTCAGATTCCCAACAGAACACACAAATCTTGAATTAAAAAATCTAAAATCAAAGGATCAACTACAGAAACAGAAAACAGTAAAAAAGATGACTCACGGATGAAAGAGCGGCAAGAGCGTCGGCCATGGCGACATTAGTGATATTGGCCGGAATCTTATTCCTCTTGCAGAGTGCTTGGAGCTCTTTCCTTGACAAGGTACGGAAATCCATGGCGATCGGAAGATAAATTTTGGTATGGATTGATGAAATTTTACGCTGCCACACGAAATGAGGCGATTCGATGAAGTTGAGAAGTGAAGACCCTTTTAAATACGATGATTGATGTAGAAAATAGCCGTTGTGTAAAGTGTAAACCCTAAAGAATGTTACCGTTAAGAGCGTGAATTTTGAATTTTGAAAAGGATGGACCAAGCCCACGGTCCATGTTATCTTCTGAAGATTATTTTTTTAATTTATTTATAGTATATGAAAAAACATGTAAGGAAATTTTTTAGTTTTCGTTTAAGCTTGTTCAAAGAAAACTTTAAGCCAGTATGTTTTCTTATCTAGGGAATTTCAAAAATAATTTGTGTTTAGTTCAATATAATATTGTACTTTTAATTGTTAATTCTTAAATATATAAAAATAATAAGAATTTCTTTAAAGAGTTCTAATGCTTTACAACTAAAAGTTTGAAGATTTGAGCTATATTTTTTTTTCTTTTTCTTTTTTTAAATATATTTTTTTATGGTAGAGATCTATTGTCACATGCAAATCTCTAATCAAATGACTTTATATTTACCGAATTGTGCTACTATTACTATTAAAGCGTAGCATTAGTGGCAAGTCTGGGTCAATCAACAAGAAACATAAGTTATGGTTTCATTAAACTAATTTCTTAGTTATAGTGGTGAATGGTGGAGAGAGATAATGTGCATAAAATTAAAAGCATGAAATTAAAAGCATGAAAATAAAAGCAAGCGAGTAAACGTAATCTAGGGTTGGAAAATTTAGTTTTGAGAGTAGGAGAAATTCCTATGTAATTTTGATAATTGATTTCTCTTGATTAAACATACATTTGGTTCATGTAAGTCCAACGACTTATACAACCTAACAAAATTCATCGATGTTACAAGCAGCCGAATCATCAGGACGAACACCTTAGCTATCAATTTTAAATCCAAGTTCTAGTTAACCTAAATGATTTTAGTCCTATCGGGTTCGAAAGCGTCCATATAGAATTAAACCATTTACATTACATTCTAGGATTTTCCATTGTGTGGTCAATCCATTAGGTAGCCTAATTAACTAACCAATTGATCTTTGAAAATCGTCTTAGCATGCATTCTAGGTTTATGGATAACCTATATATTTCTAGCATACATGATTCAACCATTTGTTACTTAGTTATTCAAGCTGGATGAACAATGGAAGAGTTTGCAAGTCTATAATCGATTAGTAAAGACATAAACTCAAGGGGAGAAAAGTCAATCCATTCAAGAATATACATCTAGAAGTTATTTAAGATTCAAAGAAACATGAAATCAAAATGCATAGTTCGCATTCAAGAGAAAAGTAACAAAATTAAAAAGGTTTGCACTCAAAAGCTAGATAAAATCCTTACCTCAACATTCCATAGATAAGAAGGAGAGAGAGAGCATCCAGTCCATGATTACAACGTGTAAAAATCTATCTCAAAGAAGCTTTGATAGAGGAAGAAGAAGAATTTTGAGTGTCTCATCAGCTTCCATGGTTCCCAACTTGATGAAACCCTAAAAAGTGAAGACATGTATATAAAAATTACGGCAGCGCTGCGGCGCTAAACCCTAAATTGCCCATTTACCGGAGAACAATGTTGCAACACCAGGATGGCGGTATGCACGTGCATTCCCTCCAAGTTCTCCGTCAAAATTCAGAGCACCGTAGCACTGCAGCACCTACTGAAAAATGCGTCGAGTGCTACATTGGCCTCCTTGGAGGTATTTTCATCTTTTTACATCCTTTGAAGCTTCGGATGCTCGGTATCACTTCTAATAGTTACAAATCAACCATGAATGTCGCTTAGCACACCGAAATGCATGAATTGCTTGAAAATCTACAATAATAGATAATTAAACACATTAAACACAACAAACACGTGAGATTAGAGGTATATAATGGGCTGTTTTGACAGCTAACACTTTTAATTTGATTTGTATTTTGGTTCTCAGTTTCCAAACTCCTAAAAGTTCGAGTTTGAAGACATTTAGTCCATCTATCAAGTTTTCCACAAATTCCAAACAAAAAGTTGATAGAAACTTGGTTTTTTTTTATCAGAAAACATTTTTTCTTAATTTTTTTTAATTATTAAATTGAAGAAATGGAAGGAGAATTTTTGAATGATGGAAGGAGTTATGAAGAAAATTATGGAGAAAAAATACATTAAAAAGTTTTTTTTTTTTAATTTGAAAACTTACAAAATTGAGAATTTTTTTAATATTAACCAAAAAAAATTACAATGGGATGTATGGTGCTATAAAAAGCAAACTTCATATGTAAATATGTTGAGAGTTGAGTTTGAAAACTCAAGAATCTAAATGTCACTTAAATTAAATCTTATAGACTAAAAGTGTAATTTATTCTTTTCTTTTATCTCTATTTGATGTGTGAGTTATGCTCGAGAATACAATGTTTAAAGGTAAAAATTAACCACAACGTAATATTTTATATAACATTTTACAAAATATAAACTATATTATTGGTTAAATTATTCATCCAGATCATAAACTTTCATTTAATTTGTGTGTAATGGGCAAGGAGGAAAATATCATTATTGGTATAAATATAGACAACTCATATTTACGGATATATCAATAGATATTTAAATATCGATGGAGATTCTGGAAAAATTCACGAATATCACAAAATTTTGTAAAAGTATTGTGAGTTTTTTTAGTGAAATCTGAAATTACTTAAGCAATAAACTATGACTTTAAGCATGTAAACTAATAATCATAAGTCAAATATGATTGGTAATAGAATAATAGATAATAGTGAAGCCCGAAAAATTATCATATATTTCACTAATAGAGTCTAAATCATATGAATTGAAGGTCAAATACAATATTTAGTGGTAAGTTAAGTGACAAAAAGATGATCTAGGAAATATTAGCCCAGCATTCGTATAATTTATTCGATAATAATAATATTGTTTTCAAGTCGTTAAAAAAAATAGATATATATTTTTTCCAAATACTTTTATTTGGAAATGAAAATTTTTTATAGTAAAAAAACAAAACTCATATCAATTCAATATTTAGGAAAAACTCACATCAATTCAATAAAAAAAAAATTGAATAAACCAGATTAAAAATAAATATATGCTCTTTTTTCTTTTCAAATTCAATTTCTTTGGTGATGTGGATTGAAAATTAAGAAAAATCGAAAATTGAAAAAGGCCATTGCTTGATATTAACTAGAGATAAAAAATACATAAGAGAAGATAAAAAAAAATATCTATTACATAATAATTAATAAAAAAAAAGTGAAGAAAAAAAAAATGGAAATAAATAGAAGAAAAAGACTTGGTAAGAACTCAAATGTTTAAATATAGAATTGACCCTCACAACCAACCGAACAAACCAGTACTTAATAGATTGAATTTTTTTTTTAAAAAAAAGTTATTTTAATATTTATTGACAAAAATGGGGTTGATTTAAAACTATCTATAAAAATAGGGTTTTGAAAACGTGAACGAGATCCCCAAGTTTTGAGTATGCACATAAATCGTGTAATCTATTTTTTTTTTCACATTTTCCCCCCAACTTTTTCACATTTTCCCCCAACTGCGGTCTTTTTTTTTTTAATTTTTTTAGTGTTTTTTTTATCTTCAGAAAATCTTTTCCTGTGAAATTCAAATTTTTAAAGATCTACAGTAAAATAAAAATTAAATAGAATTTCTAGTCACGAATTAATTTTAAATCTATTTTTTTTCACATTTTCCCCCAACTTCTTCTTTTATTATTATTATTATTATTATTATTATTATTTTGTGTTTTTTTGCATTTTCGGAGAATTGAAATTCAAATTCTTAAAGACCTCCGGTAAAATAAAAATTGAACCAAATTTCTAACCACGAAGTAAGACTAATTTTTTTTTTTCACATTTTCCCCCAACTTCCGTATTCTTCTTTTATTTTTTAGTATTTTATTATTTTTTTTTTTTTGCATTTTCGAAGAATATTTTTAAAGGCACAGTAAAATAAAAATTGAATCAAATTTTTAACCACGAATAGGCTAAATCTATTTTTTTCACATTTTCCCCAACTTCTGTCTTCTTTTATTTTTTTTAGTGTTTTTTTGTATTTTTGGAGAATTTTTATTGTGAAATTTAAATTTTTAAAAGCCTATGATAAAATAAAAATTGAATCAAATTTCTAGCGATGAAAGAATGTTAAATCTATTTTTAGCACATAGATTTGTTTTACGGTAGATTTTTTTCACATAGATTTGCATATGGAACTCAGACCCATCCACAAGTTTGTTAGCTGACATGAAAAATAAAAATCGTGTAACGAGTACAAGATTTTACTACCCTAAATACTTTTTCCCTCCACCTTACTTTTGTAATTTCTTTCCTATATACCCTATTTTTATTATTATTTTTAAAAAATACAGTATTCTTGAACTTACTCCTAATAGATTTAAGCGAACTTTAATTATATACTTTATATAAAAAAATATTTTAAAAAAATATCGCCAAAATATCAGCAACATTATCAAAATATCGATGATATGGCCGATATGTCGATGATTAATGGTAAAAACGATATTACCCTTATTTTTTTCTATTGATACCTTTATTTTAGAGGAATATTATCGATATTTTAATCCTTGCTAATGGGTTCATATAAATTTTAAAAACGTTCTAATAAGTTCATGAACTATCAGTTTTTGTATCTAATAGGTCGATAAACTTTCAATTTAGTATCAATATATCATTGACTTGTTTAAAATATTTTAAAATTTATAATCCATATATAAAAATTAAAAAATTTATGGTCTTATTTATTAGATACATAATTGAATTATTCATGTTTGTTAGATGCATTTTTTTTAAATGTTAAATACATTATTAGGGACTATAAATTACATAGTTGAAAATTTAGGAATCTATTTAGACATATTTTAAACCAATAAACCTAGAACACATATACTTAAAAGTTCAACAACTAAATATGTATTAAATTATATTATTTCTTCTATAAAAGTATCAAAATGATGACATATTTAAAGTATATTATTATATCATTTAATTTAGTAAAATTCTTGTTTATATATTTCTTTTAAAATTAAAAAAATTAGTAGATATATACTTTTATCTTAGGGTAATTGCAATTGGTAGTAATTTTAGGAATAATAACCAAGTGTATAACATCGTTTAAAAAAATTGCAAATATAGACATGTCTATCAGCGATAGACTTCTATTGTTGATAGACTCCCAAATCTATCGGCAATAGACTTCTATCTTTGAAAGACTCCTATCAATGCTATGGTCTATCAGTAATAGACTCCTACCAATAATATGGTCTATAACTGATAGACTATTTTAATTACGGGTCAATACTCATTGCTTATCATGTGCCATGCACATTTATGTCTTTAATTGTACATTTTTCTTATAATTAACAAAAGGATTTCTAGTGGAATTTACAAATTATGGATAAATTTATAATATAATATGGTCTGATTTATAAATTTATCAATAACTAATGAGGAAACCAAGCTGCATATCTAGAACTAAATTAGGGGTAATTTAGGAGGCTAGAATATAATCAAAATGATTGAAAATTTGATTACACTGAGGTATGTTGTTTAGAATTTAGATTACTGAAAATCTTATTACAGTGTTTTGAATGTAAGATTTGGTTTGTTGTATTTTTTATTACTACATTTTGGATTTAATTTTTATTATTTTGACTATTTTTTATATTTTTTATCTACATTATATTATGTAAGTTTGTAATATTATATAAATTCTAATTTCATGAACTTTAATTATTTTGTAGGTAAAAAGTTCTACCAAATGAAATTCAAATTCAATACACCATAAATTTAGTTTATTTTTTTTTATAAATGAATAAATAAATAAAAATAAGTTAGAACTTCCTAAGTTTATGTTGTTTTAAAAAATACATCTATTTTTGTCTTTTTATGAATAAACGTGTTTCTGTTATGAATATTATAATAATAAATAGAAGTCTATTGTTTCGTATCCCAAAAGTCATGTGTCACCTTTTATATTATCTATGTACCTTAATTATTCATCCATGTGCCTTGTAATTAGTGTCCAAATCCTATTTGTCATTTTGCCTAGGCATTTGGTGGATCTTAAAATCACACATACATGTGAGAATTTCATTTCAAAATTTCATTAATTTTCATATTATCCAATTTTATAATTTTAGTTATTTTATTTTATTTTATATTATATATATTTAATATTATTATATTATATTTTATCTATATCCATGTTCCCGTCGTGCTCCTCAATTTCACAACATGTTATCAGCACAAACTCCTGTCGTTTTCTCCGCTAAAGATAGGTCCTAAAGGTATTTCGGTTTTTTCCTCTTCGTTATAATTAATAAACTTAATATTATTTTGTATATTCAATATCTATTAAATTTCTAACATAAATACAATATTTTATGATAGTGTTGCTATGACAAATCTCACAAAATTAGTGCTGCTTTTGATATTAATGGTCATAATTATTTGTCATGGGTACTTGATGTCGAAATCCACCTGGATGCTATGAGTCTTGGGGAGACTATTAAAGAAGGAAATACAACATCTAGTTAGGACAAAGCAAAAACTATGATTTTCCTTCGTCATCATCTCTACGGGGGATTGAAAAATGAGTATCTTACACTAAAAGATCCCTGTGAAAATTTTGAAAAAGAGGTATGATCATAAAAAAATAGTTATTCTTCCTAAAGCTTGTTATGGGTGAACGTATTTGAGGCTAAGTGATTACAACTCCACATTATTTAAAATCAGTTCAAAATTGTTGTTATGTGGAGAAAAAATTATTGATGCTGTTATGTTAGAGAAGACATTTTCTACATTTTATATCTTGAATATGCTCATGCTGCAACAATATCGATAGAAAGGTTTTAAACAATATTCTGAATTAATTTCATGTCTTCTCGTGTCCAAAAAAAATAACGAGTTATTGATGAAAAACTACGAATATCGACCAACTAGAACAACACCATTCCCTGAAGTGAATGTTGTGAATGTTAATAATCATGATCGAGGTCGTGGTCATGGTCATGATCGTAATAGGGGAAAAATAATTATTATTTTCATAGTAGTCGTTCTAATCATTTAAATTTCAAAAGAACCACATAAAATGATGATCACAAAAGAAAAGCACCACAAGATCAAAGTTCAAAGTGTGTTGAAAATAAATGCTTCCAATGCGGAATGACTGGGCATTGGTCACGTACCTGTCATACGTCAAAACACTTAGTTGACCTCTATCAAGCCTTCTTGAAGGAAAAAGAGAAAAATATGGAAACAAATTTTGCATACCATGATAATGACATATTTGACCCACCCCACATGACAAATTTGAATGTGGCGGACTTCTTTGAATCTTCTGAGGAGAAGACTGGCACAGTTGGTGGAACATCAAATGTTTCTTTTGACTTTGAGAATATCTAGACTTAATGTTATTTTTTTTCCCTTAAATCTATCTTCATGTTTTTTTTTTTTAGTAATTTTATACATTTTAAATGTTGCTTTTCTTATTGTAGTGATTTTATTTTAATGAAGAAATATGGATCATTTTCATATATTGGGTATGTAAAAAATGAGCAAAGAAGATCTATATCTGGCAGATAGTACAACTATACATACAATATTTACAAATAAAAAATATTTTTCCAAATTGACAATACTAGGAGCAAAAGTTAATACGATATCAGGTTCTACAAATCGGATTGAAGATTTTGGAAAATCAAATATTATTTTGCCTAGAAGAACAAAATTTACAATTGACAATGCATTGTTCTCTAGTCAATAAAAAAGAAAACTTCTAAGTTTTAAAGATATACGTGGCAATTGGTTATCATATTGAGACTGCTAATAAGAATAATGTGGAATATCTATATATCATATCCACTGTCTCAAATAAAAAACGTATATTGGAAGAGTTGACTGTTTTATCTTCTAGATTATATTATACTCATATACGAGTAATTGAAACATATGTAACAATAAACCTAAAATTCATAAATCCAGATATATTTACAATTTGGCATGGCCGACCGAGTCATCCAGGATCTATAATGATGAGAAGAATTATTGAGAATTAAAATGGACATCCATTGAAGAGCCAGAAAATTCTTCAATCTAATGAATTATCATGTGATGCTTACTCTCAAAGAAAATTGATAATTAGATCATCACCAATTAAAGTGGGGACTGAATTACTTGCATTTTTAGAACAAATTCATGGTGATATATGTGGACCTATTAACCCACCAAGTGGACCATTTAGATATTTTATGGTATTAATAGATGTAGATGGCCATACGTGTGCTTATTATCAAGTCGAAATCTTGCATTTGCAAGATTACTTGCTCAAATAATTAAGTTAAGAGCACAATTTCTTGATAATACAATTAAGACCATTAGTCTTGATAATGTTGATGAATTTACAACTTTTGATAATTATTGTATGTCAATTGGGATAAGTGTTGAATATCCTATAGCTCATGTTCATACACAAAATGGTTTAACAGAAATCATTCATAAAACGTTTGCAATTAATTGCAAGACCATTACTTATGAGAGCTAAGCTTCTTTCACCTATATGGGGACACGTTATTTTACATGAAACGTCACTTGTACGTATTAGGCCAGTAGCTTATTATAAGTATTCGCCATTACAATTAGTTTATGGTCATGAACCAAATATTTCCTATCTGAGAATCTTTTTAGTGTGCAGTATATGTTCCAACCTTCACAACGCACTAAGATGGATTCTCAAAGGAGATTAGGAATATATGTTAGATATGATTCCCCATCAATTATTAAATATCTTGAACTCCTAACGGGTGATGACAAATTTTCCAACATTAAGGGAAGGAATTAAGAAATTGGAAAAAGAAATTACATAGAATGCATCGTTATTGTCTCATTTAGATCCCTGTACAGATCAATGTAAACTTGAAGTTTAGAAAATAATTCATTTACAAATATAGCAAATCAATTACCAGATGCATTCATAGATGCAAAGAAAGTAACTAAGTCACATATACCAGCTATTCTATAAAACATTGATATCCCAACACAACAAATTGTCACTAATGAGTCTAGAACAAACCAAAAGCGTGGTAGACCAGTGGATTCCAAAGATAAAAATCCTTGACAACAAAAAATAAGTAAAAAAAACTTAGTTGAGGATGTAAATACCCATAAAAAATCCTTGACATGACTAGTGAGAAAAGTGAAAAACCTAAATATAATAATGAGATTTCAATAAACTATGTCATGATAGGAAAAAAATGGAATCGAACTAATGTAGTTATTGACAATATTTTTGCGTATAATGTTGCTCTTGATATTATATCTGAAAATGAGGATTATGAACCAAAATCCGTTGAAGAATTTCGACATAGAAAAGATTGGCTTAAGTGGAAAGAAGCAATCGAAGCACAAGTAAATTCACTTTCAAAACGGCAAGTTTTTGGACCAATAATCCGAACACCAAAGATGTCAAACCTATGGGATACAAATGGGTATTAGTGAGAAAAAGAAATGAAAATAAAGAGGTCATAAGAAACAAAACAAGACTAGTTGCATAAGGTTTTTCACCAAAATCTGGTATTGATTATGAGAAGACATATTCTCTAGTGGTAGATGCACTTACACTAAGATATTTAATTGGTTTGACTGTGTATAAAAGTCATGATATGCATCTTATGGATGTAATTACGACATATTTATATGGATCTTTTGATAATGATATTTATATTGAGAATCCCATAAAGATTTAAGGTACCTAAAACATATACATCAAATTTCCGGGAATGATATTCAATAAAATTACAGAGAACACTATATGGATTGAAACAATCAAGACGAATATGGTACAATCGCCTGAGTAGATATTAATTTAAAAAAGGATATCAAAATAACCCTATATGTCTGTGTGTTTTTATAAAGAAATCACAATTAGGATTTGCTATTATAACTATATATATTGATGACTTGAATATAATTGGAACTCCTGAAGAGTTTTCAAAGGCAATAAAATATCTTAAGAAAGAATTTGAGATGAAAGATCTCGGAAAAATAAAATTTTGCCTTGGTTTGCAAATTGAGCATTTAGTAGAGTGAATTATTTATTCATCAGTTAACTTATACAAGAAAAATTTTGAAAAGATTTTATATGGACAAAGCACATTCATTAAATATTCCAATAGAAGTTCGTTCATTGGATATAAAGAAAGATATATTTCAACCTCAAGAAGATAATAAAAAAATTCTTGGTCCTGAAGTACCATATCTTAGTGCAATTGGTGCACTTATGTATCTTGCTAATAATACAAGACCAGATATTGCATTTTCAGTAAATTTATTAGCTAGATATAGTTTTTCTCCTACAAAAAGGCATTAGAACGGAATTAAGCATATACTCCATTATCTCTGAAGAACAATCGATATGAGTTTGTTTTATTCAAATAAATCAAATTTTGATCTAGTTGGATTACAAATTCTAGATATTTATCTGATCCATACAAAGTTAGATCTCAAACAGGTTATCTGTTCACATGTGGATGAACTGTTATATCATGGCGATCAGTGAAATAGACTATAACGGTCACTTCCTCAAATTATGTTGAAATTCATGTAATTCACGAGGCTAGTCGAGAATGTGTATGGCTAAGGTCAATGACTCAGCACATTCGTGAAACATGTGTTTTGTCTTCTAATAAAAATCTTCCAACAATATTATACAAAGACAACATAGCTTGCATAGCCCAAATCAAATGAGGATATATTAAAGGAGATAGAATAAAACATATTTCACCGAAACTTTTCTACACTCATGATCTTGAAGAAAATGACGACATCACTATATAATAAATTTATTCGAAGGATAATCTGGCAGACTTATTTACAAAGGCATTAACAACCGCAACTTTTGAAAAATTGGTGCACACCATTGGAATGTGGCGACTCAAAGATCTTAAGTGATATTTTCATGAGGGAGAGTAAATATATTGTATTCTTTTAGGAGTATATATTATATGAAATATGTACTATTTTTCCTTTACTAGGGTTTTTTTCCCATTGGATTTTTCCAAAGTTTTAACGAGACATATTTCATATATATATATGGGCATCTAAGGGGGAGTATTATGAATATTATAATAATAAATAGATGTTCATTGCTTAATGTCCCAAAAGTCATGTATCACTCTTTATGTTGTCCATATGTCTTGCAATTATTCATGTTTGGTGTTCATGTAAGTCCACATCCTACTTGCCACTTTACCTTTGGTGGATCTTAAAATCACACATACATTTGTTAGAATTCCACTTCAAAATTTCATTAAATTTTATATTATCCAATTTTATCGTTTTATTTATTTTATTTTATATTTGATATTATTATATAAATATATTATTATATTATAATTTTTCTATATCCATGTTCCTGTCGTGTTCCTCAATTTCACAATAACAAATTATAGTTTTTCCAACTCATATTGTTGTTTGTCCAAGATAAACACACGTTTATTTTTTAAAATCAGTTTTCTGTTTTTGTTTGAAAGGAAGGTTGTTATTAAAAAACCATGAGTTATCTGTTTTGTTGTTTAAATGGAGTATTGTTTTTCTTTTTCTAAGATAAGCATGTTCATTTTTTTAAACAACTATCAACCCATGAGTTAGATCATAATATATACAAAATAATTGTTGGGATTCAAATATTTATTCAAATAACTTTACATATAATACATATATATGATAAACAATATATATCAAAAAGGGTTTTTTTTTTTCTCTTAAATGGAAATAAGTTATTTACCACCTTAAAGTTTTTATGTAATTATTGCGGTTCAATATCCCACTTTAATCCATAGTTTCCTAAAAAAACAAATAGTCAATAGTTATCATTAAATTGAGTATTAAATTTTAAATTAAGAAGATAAAACAAAATAAAAATTAATTTTCACCCCTACACTACTTGATTTATCCCTAAGAAAAAGTATACAGGCAAATAACCACCTACCTTACACGTGACTTTACACCAACTGAGCAGCAGAAAATTAAAGTGTTGTTTTTTTAAAATTATGAACTAATAATTTAAACTAATGGTCGCCAGAGTTGGTCGTATGAGATAATTGTCACTTGAATTGATAGTGATAGTTATTGGAGATGATCACAAGTAGTAATGGTCAGAGGTGGCAAAAAGTGGTCAAGGAGTTGGTTAGTGGCGGTGGCCGGATGGGGTCATTGAAGTTGGTCGAAGGTGGTCACCAAAATTGGCTGCAATGATAGTTAGAGGTGGTTGCCGAAATTGACTAGTAGCAATAGTTGGAATTGATCGTCGAGGGACATGTGATGAGGTAGAGGAAGACAAATGGGCATCTGAAAGGGAGGACCATAATCCATAGAGGAATGGCTAGATACTCTCTTATGGGAATGAATTTGTAATCTCAAACTTATTGCAGGTGTCCAAATATGGGCTTATAATATATTTTTAATTAGACATCAAATTTAATTTTGTGCCTACTAAACATAATATTGGAGATTTTCTAAAAAGTAATATATCTATTAACTAAAATTTTGAAATTTGAGGCTTTTTTTTTTTTTTTCTAAAAAAATGGTTAATTCTTAAAACAATTTTAATATTTTTTTAAAAATTTTTTTAGATTTGAAATTCAAATTTTGTTCTATAAGACATTTTTGAGTGACTTGTTAGAACCAAAATTGAAATTATAAAAATTTACTAGTAACAAATTTTAAAGCTTATGTACCAAATTTGTAATTTAACCTTCATTTTAACTTTAAATGCACTAATATATAATATTGAGATTTAAGTAATATTAATAAAAACATTATCATAAAATTTTATAGAATTATTCACATAAATATATAAATAAACCATTAAACTTATATATTGAAAGAAGTTTTTTAAAGTAGATATACGTTTGTTATTCAATCAAGTAGATGTTGTAAAAAAAATTAGAAATAGGTATGAGTCAATTAAGTGGGAAATTAAAACATAAAGAAATAAAAGGAAAAAAAAAAAGTCAAATTACAAAAACTACTCCTAAAAGTATGGTGATAGTTGCGAATCTACCCTTAAACTTTCAATTTTAAAAAGTCCTCAAGTATATATATATATGTTAAAATTGGACCTTAAATCTTACGTAATTGTATAAGTCTGAGAGTTAAATTTATATCATTTATGAGTCTAATTTCTATAATTATTGTAAATTTGAGGGTCCAATTTCAACTTTTAGAAATTTCAACCCTATTTTTTATAATTAAAAGTTCAGGGGCGGTTTTTACGATTTAAAAATTTAAAAAAAAAAAAAAAAAAAAAAAACCTTCATCTATTAATCTTTAAGGGGCGACGTTGGACTAAGAGAAGCAAAATGTAGCACCTAGAAGTTGCTGAAGCAAAGACCACCAATTATATTATTTAGAAGAAAATAAATATACCTATAGCTAAATATAACAACAAATTTTTATATTTAACAAAAAATATATATATATTTATTAATTCAAACCAAACCAATTGAGGGGGCATACTTAATTCAATAAGCCTTTTGACATTGTTGACTGTTGAGGTTTACCAGAAAGGATTGGCATGGCTTCCAGAAGTCTGTTTTGCAATAAATATCTCTTAGCTGTGTGGATAATGACATCCTTCTTAAGCGTTTCAACCACATATCCTTTGTCCTTATCATGAAAGGTAAGAAATAAAAAGAAGAAAAAGGGGAGGGAATGGTCCATTAGAAGTTTGATTTTGTATTTTTTACCTATTTTTGAAAAATAAGTTTTGTTTTACCTCTTTATGATGAAAATAACGTAAACATGATAAATATTGGTTGTACAATTACTTTTATGCTCCTTATTAAATTCCTAGTTTCAATTTTAACTACCAGTCTACCAAATTAATTCACATTCTCCATCTAAATTTATTCAAAAAAAATAATTTATCCAAAAATCATTAACAAAAAATTATTCACATAAAAAATTCCAATTATTCTTATGCTCCTTATTAAATTCCCACTTCCAATTTCAACAACCAACCTATCAAATTAATTCACCAAAAATTCTCCACCTAAATTTATTAACAAAAAATCAATTTCTCCAAAAAGCAATAAAAAAAAAATCAGGCAAAAAATTCTCCACCACCAAATTTGATTTGTTTATAATCCCCACAAAGTTGTAATTTTGTATACTCCGTAAGAAGGTATGTATTTCATTTTGTATATATTCAATAGTTCGATAATTTCTGAAAAAATTGACAAAAATAAACGACCTTTTTGGAGTTTAATTTATATTTGCTTTGTTGATGGTTTATTTTCTTTTTATAATGCCCTACATTTGATATTTATAAATTTTTTTAAAAAACATGAAAAAAAGATAGCAATTTTTTTTAAGATACCTTGGCCGAGCTTCACCGGATACAAAATAATTGTTGAAATAAGTTTGATTCTCAGTCGGGCTTCACCGAGTCGAGTGTGAAATTAATTGATTAACTCGGTCTTCCCGAGTATGGGATAGGAACCGGGCTGGGACTAGTCTGGGGCCCGGTAGAGTTAACCCTAGCCCGGTCGGGCATACAAAAATTAAGCATTCTATTTTTTCGTCCGGTGTTGTACCCGGTCGAGTGGACGATCGGGCCAATTTTTTTTTTTTTTTAGTTTCATTTTTTATTTTGTTTTTTCTTTAACTACATTACATTAATACATTTTTATTATAAATTGTAGGAAAATGTCTCGTGTTTGGATTTGTTTCGGTGGCGTTTGGAATGAAAGGGAAAAGGATTACAATGGAGGAAAGTTGCAGGGGTGTGACATTAAGGTCGGCACAACCCATAATGAATTCTTGACCGTAGTTTATAAGATAAATGGTATAATATCATATGAGTATAATCTTGTTATAAGATGTATACTTCAATTGAGATCCAAAGCCCCTGCATTTGTAATTCAGAATGATGAAGATCTACACACATTTCTTACATGAGAAGAGGTCTCAATAATACCTCGTATCCACACTTCCAAAGTGTTGAAGTAATCAAGGATTTCATCCAAAAAATTCACATATCCGATGAACTGAAGAAATTTCTTCAACATTTAGGCCAGTACATTGCAAGATGGAGTCAGATAGTCAATTTTTCCCCACATATTTTAACCTATCACTTACTTCGTTGCCTAGTAATTTGGCGACTCATAACTTAGGGGATGGTGTAGACCAAAGTCAATATTTCAATGATTGGTCTTAGAGAGAGAAGGATGATGGAGAGGAACCCAAGATTAATACCCACCATACACCTCATGTAGGAGAACGAACAATTGAAGACTATGGAGGCTCGTCACATGCAACGGGTCATGACTTGTCACATCCATCTAATAGCACAATCGTCATGACAGGTTAGTCTTATTCTTCTGAAGATGTGCAAGTTGGTGACATATTTATATCTAAGAATGATTTAAAGATGTGGTTATCTATGTTAGCAATTATAGGTAACTTTCAGTTTAGGGTGACGAAGTTGAACACAACATTATACAAAGTTATATGCTTAGTTGAAGAATACAAATGGAGACTTCGAGCCTTTAAATTGAAAAATTGTGAAATATTTAAAATCTCTAAGTACGACAATGTCCACACATGTAGAAATAAAATATTGGCTAACGATTATAGACAAGTGTCTAGTTGGGTTCTCAGACATTTAATTTCATCGAAGTTTGAAAACTTCAGTCGTTCATATAGACCGAAGGACATTGTGAAGGATATAAAACAAGAGTATGGTATGAGTTTAAATTACGACAAGGCAGGAAAGGCAAGGGAATAAGTGTTAGTGCTTGTCTGGGAGTCACCAGAAGAATCCTACAAGAAGTTACCTAAATTTGGTGAAGCCTTACAAATTGAAAATCCTAGTTCAGCATTTAAATATGATCTGCAGAAAAATAAATATTTCAAGCAAATCTTCGTGGCTCTTGGTGCTTCCATTAGAGGATTTCTAAACTGCATTCACCCTGTTTTAATTGTAGATGGAACACATTTAAGAGGTAAGTACAGTGGTAAACTCCTGCTTGCGACTGAGGTTGATGGAAATAATCAAATATACCCAGTCGCATTCAGTGTATATGGTGGAGAAACTGATGAATCTTAGGTGTGGTTTTTTCGGAAACTAAGATGTGTAATTAGGAAAATTCGTGATTTGGTTATCATATCAAATAGACACCCAAGCATAAAAAAGGCAATTATCACGGTTTTCCCAGAAGTATTTCATGGTATCTGCATCCATCACTTGAAGCTAATTTATTAACTAATTTTAAGAATAAAGCTATTTTGGATATTTTCGACAAAGTAGCCAAGGAAATTCGTGAGTATGTATTCAACTACCATTTGAGTCAATTTGCAGGGTATCTAGGTCCACGCAAATACCTAGAAGATATTGGTCTTGAGCAATGGGCTAGGGTGTACCAATGTAACAGAAGATACAGTCAAATGACGACAAACCTCGTAGAGTGCATAAACGGAGTGTTAAATGATGCACTACAGTTACCAATCACGTAATTTTTAGACCATATTAGAGGTTGGTCACAGGACTTGTATTACAAATGTCAAACGGATTCATCAAATAGTACGTCAAGATTGTCACACTATGCAATGGCAATAATTCGTGGCGCGGTAGACAAAGCAAACAGACATGAAGTTAGGCCAATTGACCAACATGAGTTCGAGGTGATAGATGGAGGTTTAGGAGGCCATGTAAATATTCACACAAGAATATGCACTTGTCGCAAGTTTGATTATTATGAAATCCCTTGTTCACACGCGATTGTTGCATGCAGGGTTCGGAATATTGATCCTATCTCTCTTTGTTCATGGGTATACTCTGTTGAATCAGTGTTGGCTGCATATGCTAAATCTATACGACTACTTGGACACTTTTTGGAGTGGAAGCAATCATTGGAATTCGTCGATGTGGAAACATTGCCTCCAAAAAGAGTTCCAAGAGTAGGTCGCCCACGAACAACAAGATTTCCTTCTGNAATCATTGGAATTCGTCGATGTGGAAACATTGCCTCCAAAAAGAGTTCCAAGAGTAGGTCGCCCACGAACAACAAGATTTCCTTCTGTAGGTGAATTTCGTCAAGTCCACAGGTGTTCTAGATGTGGCAAAGAGGTCACAACAAAACGACTTGCAATCAACCTTTCAATACTGCTGAGTGATGTATGGATTTTTTATTACTAATTATGTTGCACACCTTTATGGATTTTTGTGCATTTGGATGATTTTTGTATGATTTTTTGCATGAGCCGGATCGGTAATTGGTATTATTTTATGATTTTTTGCATGAGTCCGACCAGGAATTGGTGCCTAATTGCATGGGTCCGACCGAGAATTAGTATTATTTTATGATTTTTTGCATGAGCCCGGCCAGGAATTGGCGCCTAGTTGCATGAGCCCGACCGGTAATTAGTATTATTTTATTTTTTTTGCATGAGCCCAGCCGGGAATTAGTGCCTAGTTGCATGAGCTATTTTATTTTATTTTTTCATGAGCTGAGTCAGGAATTGGCGCCTAGTTGCATGAGCTATTTTATTTTATTTTTTGCATGAGCTGAGTCAGGAATTGGCGCCTAATTGCATGGGCCCGACCAGGAATTAGTATTATTTTATGATTTTTTACATGAGCCCGACTGAGAATTGGCGCCTAATTGCATATGATCCTTACCTACAAAAGATTTTAATCATGAATAAATAAACTAAGAAGCTATAATCATAAAAAAAAAAAAAAATCTAAATCAAAAATAGAAAAAATGAACATACTGCATATGAGCCAATGACTTTGTCTCTAATAACTCCATATGGAGAAAAATGTGAGCATGACTATCTCAAAATGCGTGGTATCGCATTATCATTCAATTTATTTGCAAGATAATGATGAAATTGTTTCGTATGTCCATACCTATATGAAATGTAAGTGTGTATTAGTGGTGTAATTCAATGAATATTCATTAAATCAAATTAACTAGATTACCTGAAAAGCATGGAGAAACCCATAAAGACTGTACGTCTGTTGTTTTCCATCTGCATTGCACTTATATGTTAGTGTTTTATCTTTCAATTGTATTTCCAAAAATGATGTTTTCAAACTCAAGTGTTGGAAAAATAGAGTCCAACTCATATCCTTCATACCCTTATTGTCATTTAGATACTTAGCTCATTTTATGTGTTTATTGTCTTATTTTGTAGTTATCATGCACCAAGGAACATGTAGGTTAGTTGAGGCATGAGTAGTTCGGTGATTTTATAAATTTTCCTTTGTTTTGATTTGAAGTCGAACTAACGACATCGATTCTCGATCCGAACAAAATGGCACAATTATCGGGGATCGAACTCGAATCACCCACATGACAAGCGGGAATACTCACCACTATACTCACCATTTTGTTTTAATCGAGAATTGATGTCATTAACTCGTTAACATATCTAGTATTTCAACATCACACATCTCAACATCATCACCATCTTCAACTATATGAGTAGAATCCTTTCCCTATTAGAAATCAAGAACCAATATTATATTTTCATTAAAAAAAAATGAAAAAAAATACTTTAGGTTCTTACATATATATTATATAAAAAGGACAAATGATCAAATATCAACTTGAGCATAACTCAACTAGGTTAAAAACAAGTACCTTGAAAGAAAAACTAAACGAGGTCTTCGAGGATCCCTTTATTTCTTCATATTTAGTGGCATCGAGCTCTCGCAAGTATTAAGATCGGAGTAGTTTGGTAAGAATGTATTGTCTTATGGTAATGAGGAAGAAGAAAGGTAAGGAAAACAAGATTCCAGCTATAAGGATCCAAGTCACTCCAAAGCAAAGAAGAAGATACACAAGTTGAAAGAGAGTGAATATTGCTATGTGTTTGAATGGCACTGACTTCACAAAGAAAGCATGGGCATTTTCTAGTACCCTGCCAAAAAGGTATTGAAATAATAAAATTAGCTATCCATCAACTACCAACATATTAATCTCAATCGAATTCGAAAAAATTAACTTAGCATGTTGAGTTAGATTTACGGGTGATACTCGACATGACACGATAAAAGGTATAGGTCAAAACTCGATTAGACAAATGAGACAAAATAATTTGATCATAGACCTTAGGCTCAATTTTACTTATCAACAAGTAATAAAGAAGATTCAAGAGCTTCCCAGACTCTCCCAAGTCTCATCCATTAGATCTAAATACAAGAAAATAGCATAAAGATATATATCTCCCACCATAACCCTAACAATTTATATATTCACCACTCAACACCCCTTTAAATAACAATATTCTTTCGAGTCCACGACATTCTTCTCACGTATTCACACCAACTTACATATTCATCACTCCCTCGCTTCTTGTTTAGTATACAATAAGAAAAATATTTGAGTGTATCTCACTCACTCGCTCCTTCGTAATTGTAGGGGATGCATGAAGATGAGTATAATATTCACATTATATAATTAAGGGCCTACCATTACTCGTCGTACTTCCTTCCCTCACCTATTTACCTATCATTTGATTGTAATTGCTCTATATCATTTGATTCTATTCTTTTGTTTTCAGAGGTGTGAATTTGTTTTTTAAAACTATTTTTGGGATTCATGTAGAATTTTTTTTTTCTTTATTTCAACTTTACATTTTTTTTTTTTTGAAGTCCCAACTCTACATTTTCTCCCTACTTTACATTCTTTTGTTTGAAGTCCCAACTTTACATTTTTTTTTGTTTGAAGTCCCAACTCTACACTTTAAATTTAAATGTAGTACATAGTTTTGTTTTATTTTACTCTTTTAAAATATGATTTCTTGACTTTAATATTGAGTTGAGTAGATGACAAATCTAGTACTGCCAGTACCATTATTGACTTAAGGGAAATTGAGAGTTACAGAGAAAATATAGAGAGGTAGAGAGATAATAAGATTTTCAACTGCCTCTCTAGTCTCTATAATGAGATTGAAAGCATATTTAAATAAAGCACTTGTCAATACAGTAATTCAGCTCAAATAATTTGCAATTATAGTATAATGTAAAAGAATTTACAAATATAGAAAAATTTAGACCAACGCTCTCGACCACATCGTTAATAGAGAAATCTATCACTAATGAGAGTCTATCAATGATAGAATCTAACACTGATAGATTTTGCTATAGTTGAAATTATTTTAAAATATTGTTTTATATTTAATTATTAGCTTTAAAAGTGCTACTCATTATAATTACCCTACTTAAATAGTATAAATAATATTTACATATATAAAATAACCTAAAATAAATAACATATGTAATAACCTAAACTAAAAAACATAATATAAAATGTTGTTACACATAATCACTACTACAAAATTTACATTATTTGACACTTGTAGTTTTTAATTACTTGATATTTATGTGGAAAAAACGTCAAGTAATATGATTTTGGACAAAAAAAAGTCAAGTAAAAGGGTTAAAAAAGCGGAGATTGATGGAATATTTAGGATATTTTCATGCGAACCTTTACTTGACACGATTTTCATGTCAAGTAATATAAGATCTTACTTGACACGTTTCACGTGTCAAGTATAAGAAGCTCTTACTTGACATTTTTTTCGTGTCAAGTAAAAGGGTTAAAAAAGCAAAGATTGACGGAATATTTAGGATATTTTCACGCGAACCTTTACTTGACACGATTTTCGTGTCAAGTAATATAAGGTCTTACTTGACACATTTCACGTGTCAAGTATAAGGAGCTCTTACTTGACATTTTTTTTGTGTTAAGTAAAAGGGTTAAAAAAGCGGAGATTGACGGAATATTTCGGATATTTGATAGGCCTCCAATTATGTACCACTCATCGTCTACTTCTACTAAGCGATCGTGTAGCCGAACTAAGCAATCGTGTAGCAGAGCTCAGTGATCGTGTAGCATTTGGTAGGCGATCGTATAGAAATTGGTAAGCGATCGTGTAGTTTCAGATAAGCGATCGCAGGGTGTTTGTGGGCAATCGTCTAGTGTTACTCAGCGATCGTGTAGCAGAGTTAAGCGGTCATGTAGAGACTTTATTTTTTACTCAACGATCGTGTAGAGACTTTACTTTTCATTTCCCTCTTAAATTAGAAACTCTTTCTCTCCTCCTTTACTTTACTCAGCGATCGTGTAGAGACTTTATTTTTTGTTTTCCTCCCTCTCCCATTTTCATTTCCTTCTCAAATTTAGTTTCCCTCCTACCAAAAATATCAAATAAAATAATATTTCCCTCTCAAATTAAAAACTCTTTCTCTCCTCCTTCACCATTTCACTCACGACCTTCCCTTTCCCTCCAATTTTTTTTCTTCTGTGCGCCCAAGAGCCCTAGTCGTCATCAGCCTTTATTCTCCCCTCGCCTCCATTCTTGCCACTGTTATTGAGTTTTTCATTCCTTCGTCTCCTCAGCCGCGCCAGCCCTCTCCCTCGTCGTCTGCTCAGCTCCCTTGTCGTCTGCTCAGCCACGCCAGTCGTCCAGCTATGCACGTCATTCCCGAGTCTTCAACCGCACCCAGATCTGTAGCCAAATGCTTCCGTCGCTTCAACCTCAACCAGATCTGTAGCCGAATGCCCCCAATCCTTGTTTTGGGTAAGGTTTGGTAATTTTGTGGGTTTATATGCATAATCTTCATTATTGTTTGATTTTGGGTTAGTTCTGATAAAAACCTATTATGTTTGGGTCATAGATTCAGGTTGTAGCGGAGTTTGAAGATTGGAAGCATGTTGTGTGGGGTTGGAGCCACTGTCATAGATTCGGGTAAGTGTTTTGGATGTATTTGAATGAATTTGTGATTTGGGTTTTAATGTAGCATCTTCTGTAATGATTTTCTTGTTTGAATGTTTGATGATCGGATTGATTTTGAAGTGTTGGAAGGAGTTGAGTTATTGTCCAATAGGTTTGAGATCGATCTTGACAAGATTTTCGTAAGTTTGGAGGTTAGTATTAATAGTTTTTTGTTACCCATTGAAGTATTGGTCTAATTGAGTTATTTTCAATTTTTGATGTTCAATTCAAAGATTTCAAGGGATTGGAGCCACTGTCGAACAAAGTTAGATGTTTAGACGTTTTGATAGGTATTAAGGCCTTGAAACTCTTTTGAATTGTTACATAGTTGCTGAAACTCTTTATTCTATTTTGTAGGTTGACTTGCTTAAACATGGCTTGCCTGACCCTTAGTTCTCGATCTTTAGACTTAGAAGCTCAATGTATAGATTAAATAATGTACTTTGTTGAGAGGTTATTTATTAAAGAATTTGTCACTTTTGTGTTTGTTGAAAGTTGAGTTTTGTATACAAAAGCAATAGTTGAGATTTTATTTTATGCATGTACATGTGAAAGAGAAATATTGTTGTAATTTGTGAGGGGTATTCATAGTTGAACTATGGATTTTTAGTGAATATATTTAGTTGATAGATCTTAAATGTATAATGTTTATTTATTTAATGTAATTGTATTGTTGGAATACAAGGTAGAAAATGAGAAATATCGATTGGGGCATTTAATTTGAAAACAAAAAGACATATACTTGACACATAAAAAACGTCAAAGAGTATCATACTATACTTGACACTTGAATAAACTTGACATACCACCAATGTCAAATGTATTATCTTACTTGACACAAAAATTGTATCAAGAAATATATTACTTGACGTTTTTTTTGGAGTCAAGTTATCACACTATACTTGACACTCAAATAGTTGACGTTTTTATAAGTGTCAAGTATACCCTTTACTTGACATTGGAAAAACGTCAAGTAATCTAATTTCTATAGTAGTGAATATTAAATACTCTAACATTGAGGAATACATAGGATACTTCTTTTGGTTAATAAATGAATTCAATATTGAAATATTAAATGTGTTGAAAATTAAACTTTTTGTTTCTTTTTTTAAAAAATATATATATATAGATATACACAATATGTGACATTTGGGAATAGTTGTTTGTTCTTTTGTATAGAATATTTGGAATTAGGGAATTAAACCTCTTATCTTGATGTTGATAGTACATGTTTGATGTCAATTGAGCTACATTAATTTTAGTAAGACTCTTTTTGTTTCTTAAAGTGGTCTTTACATGTACAATTTTAGTTCTTATATTTTCAATAAATCTTAAATCTATTTCCATCACTAGTTTATTATTGATTTTTTAAAAATCTTTTTGTTATTTATTAGAATTTTTTTGATAACTTTTAAAAATAAATTATCATTATTATTTAATCAATTCTGATAAAAACCAATTTTGAAAGGCTAAAATTTAAGATAATTTATTGAGAGTTTAAGGACTATAATTAGATATTTAAAAGGATAGTAACTATAATTAAACAAATCTCAAATTACATAAACTAAAATGAATTTTTATGGTTTGATAGTGATGGAAGGTATAGGCAAATGTGTAGGGAGATTTTTTAAAACATATATAAGAATATGTTTTTTTAATAATTAATATATAAGAATTTGTTAATAAAATTTATACCTTCTTTGAGTAATTAGGTCAAATTAATATTTGAATTATATTAAATTTTGACTACCATAATATACCAATGTTTTTCCAACAAATAACATATTTTTAAAATTTCAGTGCACATATTTATTTATTGTGTTTTGAAGCTTGATTAGGCAAAATAAATAATAATAATAATAATAATAATAAAAATGATATGTTATAGGTTAATTTTTCATCAACCTGAAAATCAGTGATATCATCCTATTGATTCTCTTCAATAGCTTTGGGTTTGTTGAACTTTATTGTTTTTTGTTTTTATAATTAAAAATAATGACAGATCCACTTTGTAAATTGGAGTTTGTGGCTTCTTCATTTGAAACAAAAATGGTAAATCACATTCTTGGATGGATTGTTTTGATTGGTCCGAGAAAAAATATTTTTTTTAAAAAAATCATTTTTATTTAAATTCGTTTGATAAAAACAGTTTAAAAATTGACTTTAAAAGTGTTTTGAAAGTGAGAGAATCACAATATGAGAGAATCAAACTTCTGACTTCGAGATTGATAGTATATATTTTCATTTCAATCGTGTTATGCTCAATATTAGCCTAATACCAATAATTATAGGTATTTTTTTTTATTTTTTCCTCTCTTTTTTCGATCATCAAGTATTTTAGTCGAAATTGACTAACAACGGTAGTTGGAGTTGGTTGTCGAGGGACATGTGGTGAGGTAGAGGAAGATAAATGGGCGTCTGGAAGGGAGGACCGTAATCCATGGAGGAATGGCTGGATACTCTCCGATGGGTATGAGTTTGTAGTCTCAAACTTATTATCTATTTACAATCCAATCCTTTCCATTTCCATCCTATTAATTCAATAGTGGATCTAAGAATTTATGTTACGGGGACATAATTTTATATAAGGATAGAAGTATAGGACATGAAATTTTAGATATGTGTCTATCTAGTGCTTGAACTTTAAAAATTTTCTAATAGGTTCCTGGATTCTTGAATTTTGTGTCTAATAGATTCTTAAAATATCAATTTCGCATCCAATAGCTCTTTTACATATTAAAAATGTTAAAAAATGAATTTTAATTAGACATCAAATTTAATTTTGTACCTACTAAATATGATATTGGAGATTTTCTAAAAATTAGTATATCTATTAACTAAAATTTTGAAATTTGAAGGCTTAATTTTTTTTCTAATAAAATGGTTAATTTTTAAACACTTTTAGTATTTTTTTTAGATTTTTTAGATTTAAAATTCAAATTATTTTGTTCTATAAGATATTTTTAAGTGACTTGTTAGAACCAAAGTTGAAATTATAAAAATTTATTAGTTGCAATTTTTAAAACTAATATACTAAATTTATAATTTAACCTTCATATAAATGTAACTTTAAATGCACTAATATATGATATTGAGATTAAGTAATATTAACTAAAACATTATTATAAAATTTTATGGAATTATTCACATAAATATATAAATAAAAAATTAAACTTATATATCTATAGAAGTTTTTTAAAGTAGAAATGCCTTTTGTTATTCAATCAAGTAGATGTTGAAAAATTAGAAATATGTTTATTAATAAAAAAAAAAAAAAAAAGAAATTAGAAATAGGTATTAGTCAATTAAGTGGGAAATTAAAACAAAAAGAAATAAAAGGAAAAATAAGGGCCAAATTGGTAATTTTAACAATAGATATTAATTTTGTTCTCGTCTTCAATTCTCAACTGCCATCTCTCACCACTTTGCCCAAAAATTTCATCATTCTCTGTCCATCACCTGGCATAAGGATTCTAGCATCCAAATTTGAATGGTATTCTATTCGATTCTTCAATTTCAGGTCTCATAATGGTAAGTTTCATTCAAAATTTGAGTTTATTAATCTCCGATTCTTCTTCTCATTCAAGCTATGGCGATCGTGCTCATGGGCGTCTGCGGTTCTGGAAAATCGTAAGTCTCCTCTCACTCTCTCCGACCTATGTCGATTCTTCGTCTTCTCTGAATATATCGACTTTGTAAATCGATCGATTGATTGATTCAATTTAGAGTCTAGTAGTGGAGAAATTAGTTAGTTATCAGCAGAGATGCATTTTGAGTCGCTGATTGAATTTGATGCTCAAGATCTGGAATCCTTTCCGTAGAATTCGCCTATTCTCTGTGATCGAATGGACCCTGTTTCCCCTCTTTCCATGATTTGATGAGTTGTAGGCCTTAATTGTGAGATGAAAATATGGATAAAATGTCGTTGGGAAATTATAAGAACAAAAATTTCAAAAAATAAATATAAATTAAGGCTCAGTTTCGGAACATCGATGTCATATAAAATATCTAGGTCTTGATTTTATAGAAATTTCTGTAAAAATTTTGAAAAAATTTATAGAAATGGATGGAAATTGTTATAATTAGTTAATGGAACTTTGATTGTGGTTAAATTAGACTATAATTAACTATTTTTAATCATTATTTCTATAAAGTAAGACTACATTTAGATTTATATTGTATCATTTCTATAGTTGAGCTAGCATAGCTAATTGCTACGAAAAACTTGAAATTTTGAAATATCTATGGAAATATCGAAATATCAATGAAAATTTCAAAATTTTGAGAAATTGGAGGAAAATCGAAATTTCGAGAAATTGAGGGAAAATTGAAATTCCCCCTTACCGAAATTTTGAACCTATTAAAATCTTGAAATTTTGAGATTTCAATCGAAATTTCAAACTATGACTAGGGTTAAGGTTGTTATCAAATGTATGAAAATGAGCCAATTTATTTACAAATATAACAAAATATTACTGTTTCTAATAGACATCTATCCGTGTCTATCAGTTATCACTTATACTTATAGATATCCATGAGCGAGTAATAGACTGACATTTTATTATATTTGAAAATAATTTCAGCAGTTTTGTCATTTAAAACAATAATCTAATAAACTAGTAAATAAATATTTTATGATTTTAAAATAAGTTATAACATGTTTATTATTTATATTATAAAAAATTATTTTAATGACAAAACTGCTGAAAATATTTATGAAATAATAACAAAATTATGAACTGTATCTTTTATGACATAGATAGATACAAATAATAGTCTATCACGGTATATCGCAAATAGACAGTAAAATTTTGTTATATTTATAAATATTTTGATTCATTTTTATATATTTAAAAATCGTCTTTCTCAAAAATCATTTAATACTGGATGGTTGTGTGTGTGTGGTGCAGTACTATTGGTGAGATGCTGGGCAAGGCCTTGGATTTCACTTTTCTTGATGCCGATGATTTTCATCCAATCTCTAACAAGGGTACCACAAGCTCATTTCTTCACTTGTTTTATTTTGGTTTTGGTCCTTCAACTTATTTCTTTTTTCTTATACTTTCCTAAATCATTTTCATTCTTAGAACTAACATTTAGGAACGTTTGAGGTAAAGAGTTAGTTATTATAATCCTATATTATTATAGTTAGATTATAATAGTTTGTGTTTGAGATGTAGATTATTTTAGTTTGGATTATAATAGTATGTATTTGAGATGTAAACTATAATTAAAAAATAATTAAAAAATGATGAATGTAACTGTAACAAATAGTAAAAACGGTAACAAATGAGTGTTGATGGAGTATACAAAATAATATGTACTATAACAAGAAATGATTATTATAGTCTTAGAATAGTCATTGCATTAAACACATCCTTAAAGTTTAAATTATAATTTTGGTTCATACGAATAAAAAAATATATTAGAATTTAATCTCTATAGTTTTTAAAGTTAGAATTTAGTTTTTACGGTATGATAAAGAGATTAAACTAGAATTTAATTTTTATGATTTGATAAAAAAAATTTCCTAAATAAATAATTCTTATGATCTAATAAACCTCTTGTGTATGGACTATTAAGAGGAGTGAGGATTAAATTTTAATTATAAATTAGAGAGACTTAATTCTAGTTTTCTCCAAATCATATGGATATGGACTACATTTGTAATTTAACCTTTTATTTATTTAAAATTGGACAAAAACATGATTTTTTTTATTCATTTACTTAGATGATTAAGTATACAAAATCTTGACAATGTTGAGCGTTCAATTGATATAAAACATGTAATCTCGCTAAGAGAGGTTTAACTACACTTTTAGTTTTGAAATTTGTTCAATATTTGTTAAATTGTTATGGAAAATTTCAAGCAAAACTTTAAAAACTAAACTCAAAAAAGTTATCAAATGAGACTTAAAAGAGTATTATTTATTTGTTTTTTTCTAATTTTTTAGTCAACTTAAATATTAGTTAAGATATTGTTGACATTTTTCAATTTAGCTATTCATTGTTTAATGAATGTTTAGACTGATGATAAACTTACCTTTTATAAATTGTAGGTTAAATTACAAATTTAGTCTCCAAACTTTTGATATTTTTTTAAAAAATTCATAGATATGTACAAAAAAAAAAAAAAAAAGAATTTAATGTTTATACTTCTTTTAGATATAAAATTCAAATTTATAATCTAACAAATCCTAATTGAAAGTTAAAGGATCTATTAACACAAAATTAAAAGTTTAGGAAGTTATTAAATACTTTTGAAAGTCAACGTCTAATGATCAAATAAACATAAATCTCAAAATTCAATAGCTAAACTTGTAATTTAACTTAAATTCTATTTATTTATCCAAATTTTAAGAAAGCGGTAGACATTCTGAGTAATTCATTAAATTTTGTTCAGTTTACTAAGCATAAGTGTTCATCATCAATCAATTTTAGCATTCACAATATGGACTAAATTTGAAAATTTTAATTAGTAAAGTACTAAACTGAAACTTTGTAAAACAGAAGTAAATTGAAAAAGATGCTTAAACATTATGAACAAATAAAAGTAATTTTCAAAACTTCTATAGATTTTGGCTTCGAGTATTTTTTTTTTTTCGCAAGTGTTCTAATTGAAAAACAACTCTTCAAAAGTCATTTCAAACTCACCCTGAGATTGAAGCTAACATTTGTATATCACCATTATGAGCAGAAAAAATGTCGAAAGGAATCCCTCTCTCGGACGAAGATCGGATACCATGGCTCGAGAAGATTCGAGATACCTTGAGAGAAAACATAACATGTAGAAGAAGTGTAGTTCTTGGTTGTTCAGCTCTACAAAAACACTATAGAGAGATTCTGAGATCAAGTGATCAAAATTATGAAAAAATGGAAACAATGAAATGTGTGGTGAAGTTTGTTCTATTGGATGCTCCAGCTGAAGTGATTGCTTCAAGATTAGAGAAAAGAGCCAAAGAAGGGAACCATTTCATGCCTTCAACTCTTTTGAAATCCCAATTGGATTTGTTGCAAATTGATGATAGTGAAGGTATTATAAAAGTTGATGCTACTCTTACTCCACAAGCAATTGTTAGTAATATTATTATGTTGGTTTTTGGATCTTTGGTTTTAACTAACAATGAGAAATCATAGTTTTGATTTTCTCATCCTCTTCCTTCTTACAAATTTCTTGTTTCTTGGAAAAAGGAAACAAAAATGTGATTCGCAATTGAAAACTGAGATATTTAAAGGATGTTTGAAGTGCAAAGAGAGTTGTGAGGTTATATAATCTACGGAGTTGAATAGTTTGTGTTTGAGGTACAGTATACTTTAATATGGATTCAAGAAGCCTAGAATTTTTTTAATGCATTTAGGAAATATATTTTTGAAGTGCTAGTTTAACGTGAAGTTTTAATTTGATTGTTTTGTTCTATTTTTGTACTATAAAAGTAGTAATATGTTAAATATCATATTTTACAAATAAAAATGTAAAAGCTTGTAACTCCAGTTTTAAAAAATGTATGAGATTTTAAGTTACGATGTTCTATGTATCCATTTGGTCATTTTGGTGATGTGTCTATCCACATACTCTTTTGTTCTTTTACTCACACACACAAAAAATCATTTTTTTCTTAAAAAATTGTGTCTTATGGCACAATCTCATGGGGTGCTGGTTGGACAACACAAGAGATGAGTGTGACTCGATTGCACCTAAATTTTTTTTCATGTGTCAATATTGTTGAACATGCATAATGTTGGGTTTTATGTCCTAAAACTCGTGGTATGTAAACAATGGAGCTTATTCTGAAAATTCAATAAAGGTGTTATTGAATAGATCTATTGCTTGAATAGAGATCCAATAAACCTAAAAGTCCCTTATTTGATGAGTACTTGAACTTTGTGTGGAGACATAAAGGCGGATCAGGTTTGAGTAAATAGTCAAAATGATCTATAATACATGGATAAGATTAGGTACCTTATTCTGGTAACACTAATGGATACGACTTGCTCTGTAGTTGTTACAAGGAGTTGTAAAGTGCTACAAACGAAGTGATCCTAATTCGTTCATGTTGGACATAAGGAGGGGGTGTCCTTGTGCAAAAGAGTTTGTACAAGATCGGACCACGAAATGAGTCACTCTTACTCTATAACGTTGTTTATTGTTTAAAACTGACTATTTCAAAGCGATGACCTAGGTAACTTGATCTTAATCCTGAGCTAACTATGAACTCCTGGGATTGCCCTTAGATTTGCATAGGTGAGGGTTGGCTCAACAGCGCCAGCTCAATATGATTGAAATGACCGGATAGATAGCTGGGGACATAGGGTGCAAGAGGGAATTCACTTCTACCCACTTTAGGGATAGTAAAGAGGTTGTTCTTTTAAGTGCTGATTCTGGGGCTTGTCATTGGATCACAAAAAAATTGTTCATTAAGGGATTAGTGGGGACTTAGGGGACTTAAGGAACGAGAGGTAATTTCGGAAGTAAAACAAAGATTTGACCCAGCCGTTATTACGAACAACCTGTGAAGGGTTAACTTACTAATCATGGTTATATCGAGTGGACATAATATATCAGGGGAGTCAACTATGGGCTTTAGTAGAGTGGCCCATTAGTTAACGAATGGGGATTAGATCGGTCTAATAAGTTTAACCAATTAATCTCGGATCGTTGGAGCCCATGATTTATAGATCCATGAAGTCCCCCTACTAGCTCGGAAATGGGTTAACTCTAGAGTAGCGTGATAAGTTAATTTGAAACGTTCAAATTAGAATCAAACGAAATTGAAGAAAATATATTTAAATATGATTTAAATATATGAAGATGAATTTATGTAAATTTAATATTGGATATTAAATTAATTAGAATTATTTAAATTATTAACATAATTATTTATTAATTTTATTAGAAAATTAAATTTTGATTTTAAAAATAAAATATGATTTTAAAATCAAAATGGATTTTTAGAAATTGGAAAATTACACAAAACTTGAAAAATGAGTTTTCAAGTTCATCTTCAAAGTAGCTTACAAGAAACCCACCACCTCTTCCTTGATTTACCCCAAGCATGAGCTGCATCCCATGCAACACTTCTCTTTGCATGATAGTCTGTAATATATTGAAGAGATTAGAGTGAAAAATCAAGGAAGAACCGACTGAATTTTTGCTTAAAAATTCGGATGAAAAGATGTTCTTCAATGGGTTCTGTTCAACTTTCTTCATATTCCATTTGATTCTAGCTTATTTTGAGTCCCACAACTCAATCTAGAACATCAAGAGGATAGTAGAGAAGATCTTGTAGTGGTCTACACAAGGATTCGGAGGATTTTGAGTCCCACAACTCAATCTAGAAATGGAGATTTTGTTGGTTCGGCCAAGGTAAGTTCTTGAAACCCATTATACTCTGTTTTTAACATGTTTCTTTTCAATCAACATTAATGAATTAGAATGCTTATGGATCCTGATTTCTTCCACTGCGTGATGATGTCCATCCAACACATAATATGTGAGAATGTGTTTGGAATAACTTTGGGAAAAAATATTCTTTAATAAAATTGATCTTTTAATTCTACCAGCACCTAAGAAAAAAGAATGTGTTAATTTGAAGTGTGTTTAATATAGTTTGTTGAGTGATTTTAGATGATCAAAAAGTAATTCTAGTAAAACAATCCTTTGAGAAAGTAGTTTAAAAAATAGATTAATTTATTATTATTATTATTATTATTATTATTTTGAAGAAGCACTTGAGATGGATATATCATATGTTATTTTAAAAATTAAAAAAAAAAAAAAAAGAAGTCCTTAAATGATAGACAACTTTACATTATATTTGCCATAAACATTACATGGACAACTATATAGTATATTTTTTTATAACAAACATATAATAAATTTCTTATGACAATCACATTAAGCACACTAAAACCAACTATGACTGATGTTCATCATCCATTTGAACTTGGATTTGTCATACACTCTCTTGTTATTTTTCTGTCACTAAATATTGTACAATAGCCTTCAATCTATTTCGACTATTTCAGGATAGACCTGCATTACAACAAAAATGTTCACATTATAAAATATTAATTAATATGTTCTTCCAAGCATGCATACATCTAATTATATAATTATTTCACACCACCAAATATTTTTACGTTAAATTATACCAAATATCGTTCAAACTTCTGGGAGGTTTCAATGTATATTATCGTCTATGTGCACTTAACCCTAAACTTTTGTTGTTTTCATAGAGATTTTCGTTTCAAAATCAATATATGAAATGTGACATGACATATAGTTGATATATACAAAAATTGTAAAGCACATATGACTTTGTTCATAAAAATTAGCATGACAAAAAAATTGATTTTATGGAATGATATCATCAACGATATTGATTTTTTGAGTTGAAATGAAAGGTAAGAATGATTTTAATCTTATATATAGGTAGAAATGAGCATGATGTTAGTTATGTTTCTAATTTTTACCATCAACCACACTCTTCCATGTCATTAATTTTTAAGGGGAAAAGAGTCTTTCCTCTCGTATATTTTTTAAAAATGTCAAAGTCCTAAAGTTAAACCGAAACTTTTAAATCCTGTTTGGTAACCATTTTTTTATTTTGGTTTTTGTTTTTGAAAATTGAGCTAATAAACACTACTTCCACCATTAAATTTCTTCCTTTATTATCTACTTTTCACTAATGGTTTAAAAAACCAAGCTAAATTTTGAGAATTAAAAAAAGTAGCTTTCAAATAGTTGTTTTTATTTTTTAAATTTAGCTAAGAATTCAACCATTGTACTTAAGAAAATGCAAATCTTTATAAGAAATGTGGATGAAATGCTTAGTTTTCAAAAATAAAAATAAAAATCAAATGATTACCGAACAAGACCTTAAAATTCTATGAGAATAATTAAAACATGCCTCAAAGTCATTTATGAGTATGGGATATAATTTAACTAATATTTTACTATCACAATCTCAAATTGTGATTAAATTTCAAAAAGTTAGATTTAATTGTGATCTATTTCATACCTGACCATGTCCATCTTCATTGAAGCTTCTTGTTCTAATCTTCAACTCCCCTCTATTGTTGTTAACACATATAGTATTTCAGCATCACACATCTCAATATCATCACTATCTTCAAATATACGAGTAGAATCCTTTCCTTATTAGAAATCAAGAATCCAATATTATATTTTCATTCAAAAAACGAAAAAAAAACTTTAGATTCTAGCATATATATTATATAAAAAGGACAGATGATCAAATATCAACTTGAGCATGACTCAACTAGGTAAAAACAAGTACCTTGAAAGAAAAACTAAATGAGGTCTTCGGAGATCCTTTATTTCTTCATATTCAGCGGCGTTGAGCTCTCGCAAGTATCCAACTATAGGGAAACAAGATTTCAACTATAGGGATCCAACTATAGATTTTTCTCCCCTCACAGTTCTAGTTTGATGTTTTAATCCTGTAATAAGGTCAAACTCTATTTGACTAAATGATACTGATAACTCTCAAAAAGAGTTATTGGTAGAACCAAGAAATCGGAGTCAAACGGGACTAATTTGAAGTTATGAAACTACCACTATCGTAAGGTTGCAACACACTCTAAGGTAGAATGTGCAGCGTTGCAACGCTGCAAATCCGGAATTAAAGAATAAATTGATTATTTGTTGATTATTTTGAGTCTTAATACATGTGTTTCTAGTTCTTTCTAGCCGCTGGGGACCCAATTGCATCTAGGAACATGTAGGTTAGTTGAGGCACGAGTAGTTCAGTGATTTTATAAATTTTCCTTTGTTTCGATTTGAAGTCGAACTAACGACATCGATTCTCGATCCGAACAAAATGGCACCATTGTCGAGGATCAAACCCGAGTCACCCACGTGACAAGCGGGAATACTCACCACTATACTCACCATTTTGTTGGAATCGAGAATTGATGTCGTTAACTCGTTGTTAACATATCTAGTATTTCAGCATCACACATCTCAACATCATCACCATCTTCAACTATTTGAGTAGAATCCTTTCCCTATTAGAAATCAAGAACCAATATTATATTTTCATTAAAAAAAATGAAAAAAACGTTAGGTTCTTACATATATATTATATAAAAAGGACAAATGATCAAATATCAACTTGAGCATAACTCAACTAGGTTAAAAACAAGTACCTTGAAAGAAAAACTAAACGAGGTCTTCGAGGATCCCTTTATTTCTTCATATTTAACGGCATCGAGCTCTCGCAAGTATCAAGATCGGAGTAGTTTGGTAAGAATGTATTGTCTTATGGTAATGAGGAAGAAGAAAGGTAAGGAAACAAGATTCCAGCTATAAAGATCCAAGTCACTCCATAGCAAAGAAGAAGATACATAAGTTGAAAGAGAGTGAATATTGCTATATGTTTGAATGGCACTGACTTCACAAAGGAAGCATGGGCATTTTCTAGCACCTTGCCAAAAAGGTATTGAAATAATAAAATTAGCTATCCATCAACTACCAACATATTAATCTCAATCGAATTCGAAAAAGTTAACTTAGCATGTTGAGTTAGATTTACGGGTGACACTCGACATGACACGATAAAAGGTATAGGTCAAAACTCGATTAGACAAATGAGACAAAATAATTTGATCATAAACCTTAGACTCAATTTTACTTATCAACAAGTAATAAAGACGATTCAAGAGCTTCCCAGACTCTCCCAAGTCTCATCCATTAGATCTAAATACAAGAAAATAGCATAAAGATATATATCTCCCAACATAACCCTAACAACTTATATATTCACCACTCAACACCCCTTTAAATAACAATATTCTTTCAGGTCCACGACATTCTTCTCACGTATTCACACCAACTTACATATTCACCACTCTCTCGCTTCTTGTTTAGTATACAATAAGAAAATATTTGAGTATATCTCAAACTACACCTTATATCTCAAACTACACCTATCTTTGTGCAGCATATCCAAGTGTCTAATCACAAGTTATCATGTGACGATATATATATATATAATTTGTCCTTCGTAATTATAGGAGATGCATGGATATGAGTGTAAGACTCAAGACTACGTCCAAGTATTACTCATTAATTAGGGGTCTACCATTATTACTTGTTAATGTACTTCCTTCCATCACCTGTTTTCCTATCATTACTTGTTAGTTTAATTAATTAATGTATCATACCAACGTGAACTTATTGCGACAAATATATGAAGCCCTATATACATACGTTGATATGATTAAACTTATAATTTAATCGAAGACGTAAAGACAAATAGTAAAGACCGAGAGATAGAAGAAGAAAAGGTGTTACTTGTAACGTCGACTGGGCATGACGAAGAGGAGCAAAATCCTTTCCCAAAATTGGTTTCCAGGGAGACTATCAATGGCCATATAAGCAAAATATCCCCAAAGCACAGAAGTTGGGATGCTCTTGACCAATGGAATTGCAAAAATTAATGCAGCCACTAGGACTGATTGTAGCAGATTGCTCACTCTTTGCTCATTTACTCTAACTGGAAGATAACAATCAATGTGCTTCTCAAGATGACCAAATTTCTCTTCTTCATTTTCATTTTCTTTGTTGTTATTTTCTTTCATAACTGCCTCTTTTAAATCTTCTAGTTCTTTCACCACTACATCCATCTGCACATGCACAACATATATCTAAATCAAAATCAGAAGCACGGATACAGACACGAGACAGGTAGGTAATTATTAATTTCTTAAAATGTAAGCATGAAGAATATGTTCATATTGTATATATATATACTAATTGATTTGATGCTCCATAATGTAAGATACGTGAAAATTTTAAAGTACTACGAGGGGAGTGAAAGTTTTTTCCTACTCCCTTGCATGTTTTTTTAAAAAAAAAAATATAGAATTGGACGCACTAACGTTATATGAAGTTCAATAACAAATCTAGAGTATAAACAAATAGAGTATGATAATTAGGATGTTCTCTTTCAAACCTCAAATAATGTCCGAAAGTATACATGATCATCACGAATTTGACATGAACACCCTATCAAAAAGGACATTATAAAAAAATAATGTTTCATGAAAAGTTAATTATGGGGATGTTTTCTTATAAAATGGGTTAAATTATATGCAAATGCATTGAATTTATGTATGCCCTATACTTTTGAAAAGTTTTATTCTATGATTTGAATATTAAAAATCTTTCCAAGAGTATCTTTGGAGATGATCATCTTTAATTTCCATTAAAGTGAGCCTAAAAAATTTATATAATGTTGTCAAATCAAACATAGTTCAATTAACATGTGAGTGTATGGTTAGTAACCACGAGGTCTGTGATTTAAATTTTCCTATGTACTCTCAATTGTACTAAATTTTGTATAATTTAACCTAAAACGAGAAACAAGAACACTACCTCTAGTGGACTAGCAGCTGGGCTACCATCCATTTCTATGAACATATCTTGCATTTGGACATAGATTTCTGAGTTGGTAGCTTTCTTTTTTATGCTTTTCTGAGCACTTTCAACCATCTTTTTTCTTATCAACTGCAAAATAAATAATGAAGAGAAAATTAAGCTAATTAAACAAAATAACATATTATGATATATTATTACATTTTTGTGCTTAATCTTATATTAATTACCTGCCTCTTAAGAACTGCAAGGCTTTTAGTATGCATTGGAGATTGTGGTAAAACCCCATTTGAGGGAGGAAGCCCAAGTAATCCACAAAGTAAAGTCTAACATCATATTTATCATAGAAATAATATTGAAATTATTATTTTATTGGCCTATTTCTATTGTATTATTAAATGAGGGAATTACACTAAAAGTAAGAGCTCTACTATTATTTATTGTACAAGCAAGTAATTTTCTAGTAAATGGGATATTTTTACCCTACTTAGTGATGTAACAACATATATATGTTTAGGTTATAAATTTAAAAAAAAAAACCTCTTGAACTTTGTCTATTTTTTAAAAAAATATCCTTATAATTTCAAAAGTTGCAATATGTCGCTTTTGAACCTTTCATAAACATTTTAAAATTACCATTAGAATAGAAATTCTTTAGAATTTTAGATAAAAATTAAGATATGGAACAGCGTAGTGGGTGACCCTCTAATAAAGAAATTAAATAGGTGATTGAGAAGATCACAATTTCTTTATCATCGGATCATCACTACACCAGTCTATATGTATATCTATTTATTTCATGTATTTGCATTTATTAATATTCATGGGTAGGAAATTCGAGGGGTTGTGAGCTGAATTTAAACTACATAGATGAAAGGTTATGTCATGATTTCTTTGTGAACTCTTCATTTAGTATAAATAGGATTGTATTTTTCTCTTTTGAAAGAACAAGTTTAAAAAAAGTTCTCATAGAGTTTTCTTTATATTCTTGTATTCTTTTAAACAATGTATCTTTGTGTTTAGAATGCATGTTTAGAATTTTCAATTTAGTTTGATGAATTTGATGGTGGAGAGTTCAAAATCTTGGAGATAGAAATGAATTCTCATTTCTTCTTTATCATCGATCATCTATCCAAGTAAAGATGTTTAACTTCCTTATCGGGTTTTTATCATTTTGTTATTAAGAGTTATTCTTCTTATTGTTGTGGAACCACTTGAATAAGGAAATTCTCAAACATAGTTGAAGTAGTCCCTTAATTAGTAAATGCTTATAAGTGATAATGAAAGAGTCAAGGATAATAAACTAGGATAATAGTGAAACAAATCACAAAGTTCAATGTTGAATGATATATATAATATATATAGAAAGTGTTGTTTACCATAAATCCAAGCAACAAGATGTCATAGTGATATGCTGAAGGGTTCTTAAGATTAAACTCCTTTTGTTGTGCCAATTGAGAAGCAACACTATGATCAAAAAAGTAAAGCCCTGCAATCATCACAGCAGGAAGAAGAGCTGCAAAAATGTATGAAGGAGGGATTTTCCCCATATCCTGGGATAAAAACATGTTCAAGAAAACATATGTTTAATTCCATTAATTAAAATGAACCATATATATTTATATGATATGATATGAGTTTCAATTTTATATACATTACTTGTTAGATTTAAAAAGAAACCATTATTAGGACAATGACAATCTAGTGTGTATCTAATAGGTTTAAAAACTCTGAGATCCTAAACTAACAACGATCATGCTTGTGAGTGATTTTAAAATAGTTAAGATGACATGTTTGGAAGTGACTTTTGAAAATGGTAAAGTGGACACGATTGTCTTTTTCAAAAACCTCGAAAACAATATACTTTTGCATGATATATGTTGGGAGCGATTTTGAAGTTTTAAAAAATCATGTTGGAACATGTCTTTTAATTATTCAAAAATAAATTTAATGGAAGAATATATATATTTTTTTTTTTGGTTCTTAGGTTTTGGCCCGAGTTTCTATTTAGTTCTTAGGTTTTGAAACGTGACATGTTTAGTTCTTGAGTTTTGAGTTTGATTTCCAATTTAGTCCTTAGATTTCAAAATGTTACAATTTTACTTTTGATGTTTGAGTTTTGTTTCAATTTGGTCCATAAGATTCAAGATTTACACTTTTAATCTCACTTTTTTTTTTTTACTAAATATTTACTTTTAGTTTTTAGTATTAACGTCTACTAGTTAATTTAAAATAATTAAATTAATTAAGTGTCATTATTTTTCATCATAACTAAAATTGAATTTAAAATTTTTCATTTCTAATAATCTTTTTTATTTTAAGAATTAAATTTCATTTCTCATAAATTTATAACCTAGGGATCAAAAAGGTATTTTTCCTAGATTAATGTTTGGTTTTACACTTTTAAACGCTATATATTTTCACACAAACAAAATTAATTTTGAATAATTCAAGGCAAGTTTGAGAATGATTTTGAAAATGACTCATGTAATATGTGGCAAATATTTGAAAACCACTCACAAACATATCCTTAATCGTTCAAAAACTAATTTCTATTATATGAAAATAGTGTTTAATTAAAAGGGTAAACTTAAACATTAAGTTGATTTCAAATTATTAATAATCTCACATGTTTTAAGAGTAACTTAGAACGAGAAAAAAAGTGATTATATTCATTTTAAAATCATTCCAAAAACATACTCTCGAGATAAAAGAATGTACCTTGACCACAGTCCAATGATATAAAGAAGCAGATTCCCATGGCAAAGGGCTTAAAAGTCTTCTAGGAACTCCAGAAGGAAATTATGTTGGAGCACTGAATGATAATGCAGTCCACACTAGAACCATGAGAGGAACTCAACCACCCTAATATGAGAAAAAATGTGTTTAATTAAAATGAGAAAAGTAATGAAGAGCAATATAATTTATAAAAAATAATAATAATTTTAATTCTATGATTATGGTTTAATTTTTTTAGTACAGCCAAAATAGGGATTAACTTGAACATCTGACTTTAAGAGAATGAATACTAAACCATATTCACTTTCGCTACTATTGGTATAGCTTACAATTAGACAATTAGTTATTGGAAGGAACCAATAACAGCTATCACAATAACATATATTAGGTAAGTACTATTACACCGAAGTCCTATAGGTGTAGAATAATGACCAAAATAGTTATTTGTATTATTCTATTTAAGCTTAAGCTTGAGGTTTAGTTGAAAAATGTCGTAGCCTTTTAAATAATTGACAGCCTTTGTAATTTTAAGAAAGTTAATGGTACAATATGAAGTAAAATAGTGTTCGATAAGTTTCAATTTAACTTGATCAACAAGATACATGATTGATAAATTAACACTAATTAATTACCCTTGTTTAGTTATGATATTTTTTTTAGCCAAATTTAGTTATTGATGACTAGAGTAGATACATTGTTTTAGTTGTTTTTATATTTGGATATTGACATTAATATGTATATCTAAATTTATTATAAGAGAGAGTTAAAAATGCATATGATTTGAATTATGAATTATTTTGTTTGCTCTAAAATATTAGAATAATTATAAAAAAAAATGTGTTGACATAGTTGAAATGTTTTGGTGTACCTTCGGATTCCTCTTATCTATATTTATTTAAAAAATATATATACTATAATAAAAAAAAATAGTTGTTCTAAAATCCATAATCGATTAAGATTTTATTACAATTTAAAAACAAAATCATAAACAAAAGATAACAATAAATTTTCAAGGCACAAAAATTTTCAAGGCTAAATCATAAAAAATAATCCAATTTCATCCCCAGTAAAAATATTGAATTTGCAATATTATTTGACGTAGATTCTCTAACATTATTCCAATATTAGAGTAGAAAAGTCTTTAAAATGTTAAACAAAAAGTTGATATTCATACTTGATCGAAGTAAGCGTCGTAGTCTCAGCATCACAGTACTTCAGATTACCGCTTTATTGATGTTCTATCTACATTCTAAAGAACTTCTACTCTTCAAGAGTGTTGTTTTAAAATGTGTGTGAAAGGTTAAAGATAATAGTCTAACAACTAAAAGCCCAGTGATACTTTTGAAACAAATAAGCAAAGTTTAATTTAGGAGTATTTTTCATGTAAAAAAAAAATACTTTTAGTCCCCAAGCTTTCATGAAAGTAACAATTTAGTCATCCAACCTTGGTTTGTAATGATTTAATCCATGTACTTTCAATTTTATGACAATTTAGTTCTTAAATTTTAGAATGTAACAATTTTTAATCCTTGTGCTTTCAAATTTATAACAATTTAGTTTCTAATGTTAAAAAGTTCATCAAAATTAGATGACAATTTTATTATTTTATAATGTTGACTTTGCATTTTGTAAAAATATTGATTCTCTAATTAGCCTATCTATCTATTTATGAAAAAAATCTCATAAAATCGTAAAACCAATTTCTACCCTAGGGACTAAATCTTTAAAAATTTTAAAATACGCAAAGACTAAAAGTTATTATAAAATTGAAAGTATAAGTACTACATCGTTACCAACCAAAATATGGGGACTAAATTGTAATTCTATGAAAGTTTATAGACAATGAGATTTTTAACCTATTTTCAATAATGGGTGAAGCAAATATATATAAAATGATATTATTGAGAAGAAGAAAAAAACCTAGGTGCTCCCTTTGTAACACCTGTCTTGTGCATCCCAAGGATTGTCCAATAAAATTTTAACACGTGACAAATAATTTTTTTAAAACAAAGATATTATATATATATATATTGTGTAAGAAAGGGAGATGCATATAGTTAAGTGCAGCCGATTACATCTAATCATTACCCAATTGAAAAAGTATTTGTTGCATATAACCATTTGTGTAAAGCCAATGAAACTCATATTTCTCCATATTTGGATTCTCTGCTTTGGGAATTTTGTACTCACTTACCAATCCCTGCAATCATTCAACTCTTCAAAACTTAAACATTATATCATTTCAACGGTAAAATTCGATAGTTAAACTGAACATAACTCATGTTTAAAGAATTTTTTTTCACCCCTTCAAATCAAAGATTCAAATCTTCAAAACTCCAACCTCGTTCCATTAAAAAAAAACTCTAAGATATGATAGATAATGTAGTTTGAATGATTTAAAAACAATAATTTTTAAAAGGAAAAATAATTAATTCGAAATTTGGAAGCTGAGTGTAGTTATCATGTTTCAAAATTTTTTAATATTGCATATAAAATCTCAGATAAACACTAAAAACATGCATAAATATTTGCTTTTAAAATTTGATAATAAAATTCTTCAAAATACTACTTTTTTAAGTATTACAAAAAAAAAAAACGACTCTCAATGTATTTCTACAATGATATGATACGATACTCTATTATTAACCTTAAACATAAATCTTTTTTGCTTTACTTTTAGTTTCATTCAAAATGTCTCATACCATTAAAGATAGTTGTCCTAATTTATATATCGCTCTTATCAAGTATGAAACATAAATTAACAAAATTCAACTATTTAATTCAATAAATCTTAGGAACAAGAAATTTGAATTATTGGTGAATAAAAATATTGAAACATATATAGGTTGTTTTCAAATAAAGAAAAATAAGCTAACTTATTTACAAATATAGTAAAATGACCGCGATAAATTTCTATCGCTCGGTGATAGAAGACCATCGATGTCTATCGTTCAATGATAAAAGTGAAATGATCACGATCTATCATTGATAGACAATGATATTTTGCTATATTTGAAAATATTTTCGATAATTATACCATTTAAAGCAATTACTCATATATATATATATATATATATAACTTGCTTTGATAGCTTCTTGAATGAACAAAGCAGACATCAAAATGGCAAAAAGTTCTCCAGCAATTCTTATAAATCTGTTTATTAGATTACAAGCGTTGATTATCGCCAAAAGCATCAATAACATAGCCGTCCATACGCAAACCCTATCAATTATAATCAATCAATCAAACCAAATATTGATCTTTATAATTAACCATTTGGTTTCTTTTTCTTTTCTTTTTTTTTTTTTAATTTTTTAGTTTTTTAACTTATATATTTTTCTTCACTTTTTCTTCTATAAATAAATATTTAATTTTTAGCTAAATTCTAAAAGCAAAAATTGATTTTTTTAGGTCCATTTTGTTAAACATTAGATTTTTTGACTTTTTGTTTTTAAAAACTAAGCCTATAAACATACATTTCATCTCTAAATTTCTGGTTATTTTATCAATGTTTTATGATATTTTCAAAAATCAAGCCAAATTTTGAAAACTAGAAAGATATTTTTTAAAAAAATTTGTTTTTGTTTTTGAAATTTGACTAAAAATTCAACTCTTGTACACTAAAAAAAAGTATAGAACTTTGTAACCAACGAAAAAAATGGGTTTAATTTCAATAAATTCATAACAAAAAAATCGAAATAGTTAAAAATAGACGTTACATCTTAAGTAAACCTAATGAAAGTTTAGGGATACTACCATAATAAATCATTGGGCATAAAATGAAAATTTATTAACCTAAATGCACACCAAACATCAAGAACCAAAAATATTTTTTTTCCAAAATTAAAATTTTATCCCGTCTCTTAAGCCCCCAAAAATTGTTATGGAGTCTTCTACCTATTGATTGAAAATTTTTAAAAATTTAAACTAAATAATACTCTAAAGAAAAAACAAGTAGTAAGTAATTAAAATAAAGAAATTTTTTTATCACTGCAAATTGTGGAAGAATATTCACAATTCATCTTGAATGAAAATTATTTAAGAAAAGTAATTTTTGGGTCTCTAAGGCCTCATTTATTAATTATTTTGTTTTTTGTTTTTTTGTTTTTTTTGTGTTTTAAAATTAAGTCTATGTTCTTTTTCTTTTTTTACAATAATTTGTATCTTTATTAAGTACCATGGTTGAATTCTTAGTCAAATTCGAAAAATAAAAACTACTTTTATTAGTTTTCAAATTTTGGTTTAGATTTTTAAACCATTGGTAAAAAGTAGATAATTAAGAAAGAAATTTGGAGGTGAAAGCAATGTTTATAGGCTTAATTTTCAAAAATAAAAACAAAAAAATCAAATGATTACCAAACGGAACCTAAGTTTTTTTGTCTACTTTTTCTTTTAGTTCCTAGATTTCAAAATGTTACACTTTTATCTTGGAGTTTTGAATTTATTTTGATTGGATCCCTAAGCTTCAAAATGTTACATTTTCAAATCAATACTCCAATCAAAATGCAATTGAAAAATGTAACTTTTAAAATTCAAGTACAAAAAATAATATTATAAATTCAAAGACTCGAGAGTAAAAATGTAACATTTTGAAACTTAAGAACCAAATGAAAATTAGACTAAAACACCCATGACCAAAAAGGTATTTTCCTCAAAATTATTATTATCATTTTACCAAGCTTGATAAAAATTGACTTGAAATTAATTAAACTAACTAAAAGAACTAATTTGAAGATTTATTAAAAGTTTAGATACTAAATTTAGACATTTAAAAAATGTATGAAGATTCAAATTAAGATGAGACAAGCTAAAGTGATCAGCTTAGTTTAACGGTAATTGACATATTTAAAATTGTTATCAAAGCTAATATGTCATTGTATCCTACAATGACACACGATACGATATTTTTTATTTGTAATATATCATCATAATATGTGATCAATGTCAATTTAGAACTGACATCTAAGACATAAATTGTTATAGTAGATCTTCGATTCGTGATCCAACTATTTTTTGTAATTTTCAATAAGTCCTTACCATCCGGCCCAAGCGAGGAAGAGTTCTCTTCCCAAATCTTTCCTAACTTTTGCAAAGTTGAACAAATAAGTGTACATAACAATGGTGGGTTCTGCAACTCCTACAAAAAGAAGAGGTTGGCCACCAAAGATGGAATGAATAATGCCACAAATGGCTGTAGAAGCCAAAGTTTCAACTGTGCTTAACCTTCCATCTGTTAAAAAAATAAAAAATAAATAAAATAACTCACATTTAGCATAAGGATTTATACCCACATGTTGTCAATAGAGACGTTGAGATCTCGATTTTATAAAAATGTCGATAAAAATTTTGATAAAATGTGTTATGATGTAGTAAACCTTCAAGAATTAAAAAAAAAAACTAAATCAATACATAAACCTTTTATACACTTCTTAAATCAGTTAAAATGCTTGTTGTAATATTATATTCATGTTAGGTTATATTTGCTTGCTATTTTTTTGAAAAATTTTCAATTTTGGTTCACTTTTCATCGATATTGAATCTATGGATATGTAGAATAATCGATGGAAATATCAAGATTTCAATTGCTCGCCAAAAGCAATGACGGGCAACGTGGAAGCAAAAAAGATGTACATAGTTGGCGCCAAAATCCTTTCAACACAAGAATACCAAATGTGAGTTTTTTTTTTTTTTTTTGTTAAAATATTGGATATTCGTAATAGATAGAACAATAAGTAAAAAATTTTTAAAATATAGTAATCTTTAAAATATTTGCAAATATAGAAATATTTATTAATCAATTTTTGAATTTTTTTCTAATTTCTAATTTTGCGGTTTCTTGTTTTGTTGCATGCCTTCTTCCTTTTTTTTATTTTTTATTTTCTTTCATTTTCTCTAATTTTTTCTTTCCTTCCTTTTTTTTATTTTCTTTCCTTTTCTCTCCTTTTTAATTTTATTTTCTTTCTCCAATTTTTTGTTTTTTTAATATTCTTTCCTTTCTTCGATTTTTTATTTTTTTAATTTTCTTTGTTTTCTTCGGTTTACTTTTATTTCTTTTGTTTTCTTTTTTTTCTCCAGTTTTTGCTTCCATCTCCCAATCTCCTCATCTCTCCAAACATTACATAATACATAAATAGCAATAGAAAATATCATTAGTAATAATTATCAATGATATCCTTTATGACTATCAATGTAAAAGGATATCATTCTATATACCTATAAGCATCAATAACGACATACAAACACACTACATGTATCAATAAATTAATCAAAAGCCCCCGATTATTTACAAACAAGTATAATATAATATCAAATTCAAACAACAAAAAGCATCAAAACATTACAATGGTCTGCTCTCGATTCCTTACTCATTCTAACAAATGTCATATTATATTCCCATTAATCTTTATTACACTCCGGCCTCCCAAACAACCTCTAAGATCAACAGTCCATTTAGGGAAATAATTACGCTAGATACCAAATAACTTGAACCTTCGCACACACATAGTAGTGTCGTGAGGAACACAATTCAGTTTTGTCACAAAAGTAATTTCGTGGAAAAACCTTGCTACCTTTCTAACATTTTTAATTAAGCATTGGACTTCACACATAGATCTGTTGATGTCATTCTCTAGGCATGAACATTCCTCTTCATTTTTAACAAGCTCATCATGGATGAAATATTCTTAAATCGACCTACAAATCTAAAGATTTGGTTGCCGACTACTCTAACAGATCTGGAGAAATCACTTGAAAATACGTAACACACTATACAGATATTATATGTAACGTCCTAGTAAAGTCAAAGACAGCAAAAAAGCAACAGAGAGTAAATCAAGAATCAAACCAATAGCTTAAACACCAAACCAAATGTTTGTAGCTGCAGTCAATCTACCAAGCACACCAACCAACTCCCCCTTCTGGCTTGAAAAAAATATCATAAAGAAGGCCCACCCTGATTTTGATCAACAGCAGCATATCTCATCAGATTCATCAGCACGGTAATCTCACACTTTCGATCAAAGGCATGACCAATAACATCATTGAGCATTCTAAATTCCTCAGACAATTAATGCATAAGATGATGTTCAAAAGAGGACGTGACAAACTCAGCACTTAGTGTTGATAGAAGTATAATCGTGCAACATATGCATTCAGAATTAATAAACACTCTAATTACATTTAATTTGAGTTCTAAAAGCATGCAAAATAAATTTAAACACATACATTTGAAGAATTCCTCCAGTTCCAAGTTGCTTCTCCTGAATCCAAAGTTTCAAATCTTCAATGAACCACCAAGAGATCTTCTCTACTGTTCTCAGTCTTGAATTTGAATGGTGGAACTTAAGATTGAAATGAAATGAGAAGGGATTACAGAGGATTTGTGATGAAGATGAACTTTCGGCAGAAAACTCACTTTTCCAGCAATTCATCATCTTTCATATGAAAACTTTAGATGTTTTTAATACATCCAATACATGCAAAAATGAAATAAGAATCCAATTAACACTTAAATTGAAAGAATTTATGGACTAGATGTTTGAATATTGTCAAAACACATCAAATTATCCAAATTATCCAATATCTTGATTTCCATTTTTCATTTTAATTAATTAAACTTAAAAATCATAATTTAATTTCTGAAATTGAATAAAAATGAAATTAATTTGATTTTAATTAATTAAACAAATTTAATTAATTAAATAATAATTTAATATCAAATATTAAATTAATCAAACGCCTAATTTAAAACATGGATTCTATTCATGTAATTAATATTTAAATAATATAAACTCTCGAATTTTGTTTAATTTCGATAAATTAAACATTTAATTATATCAAATATAATTATACAAACCCTTTTACTCTAATTTGCAATTTGAACACTTCAAATTGAAATCATTTTAAATTCACTCAATTTACTAATTCAATTTGTTCATATTTTATGAGTTAGTAGAGGGACCTTATGGACCTACAGATCATGAGTTCCATATTTGAGATTAATTGGCTAAAACTCTTTAGACCGAATTAATCAATATTCGTTAACTACCGAGTCATACCACTATAGCTTGTTAGTTGTACTCTCCGTAGATATATTTGTGTCCACTTGATTTAACCATAACCAATAAGTCGACCCTTCACAGGTTTTTGTAATAACGGTTGGGTCAAAATGTTGTTTTATCCCTGAAATTACATCTTGCTCCTTAGGTTCCACTTATCCTCTAATGAACAATTGGTTTGTGATCCAATCACTAAATCGGATCCCTTTCAGGCCAATGAGAGGGTGGGGCCCTTGTTCAAGACTTGGATTCAACACTTAAGAGAACAACCGTCCTCCTATCCCTAAATCGGGTAGGCATGAATTCCCTCTTTTGCCCTATGTCCCCAACTATCTACCTGGTCTTTCCCTTGAAAAGGGAAGCTTATTGAGTCGACATTGTTGAGCCAAGCCTCGCCTATGCAAATCTAAGAATAATCCTGAATAAACCGAAGTTCATAGTTAGCTCTGGATTAAGTTCAAGTTACCAAGGTCATTTAAGTGGTCTTAAACAGTAAATGACGTTATAAAGTAAAAATGACTTATTTCTTGGTCTGATCTTATGCAAACTCATTGCATAGGATGCCCCCACTCCTCATGTCAATACATGAAAAAATCAGGATCATCTCATTTGTAGCATTTTACAAAAAATTGTATCAATACAGAGTGAGTTGTATCCAATAGTGTTACCAAAATAGGGTACCCAACCTTATTCGTATACTATAGATCGTTTTGGCTATTTACTCAAACTTGATCCATCTTTATGTCTCCACATAAAGTTCAAGTATTCATATAGTAGCCATGGATTTTAGTTTATTGGATTTACTCTTTATAAATGTAATTTACAAATTCAATAACAATTTACTATGAAAAGGTCGAGCTTTTAGGATAACAATATTCCACAAATCAGCCAGGGATACGCAATAGGTAATTGGAGAGCTTTTGAACCCATGTGCCTCTATAGTTGTCCAATGACAAATGCCTCATAGTCAAAAGTAGCACATTTTTCAATTTGAAATAATAGTGTAGCCATAGAAACTGATAGAACAGGGTGATGTGACGAAGGACACCATTTTGCAATCCCGATGCAAAACAACACAACATATTTTGCACTGAGATTAGTAGAAGTAAGTTGTCTAGCCTTGGGCCAAGCCTTTTTCAACCCTCCAGTCAGTTCAAAAACTAATTCCCTCATAGAAGGACGTAACTCTTGTGTGTTGGGAGGAAAGTTACCTACTAAATATTATTGATAAACATGTTTTATGTTAACAAAAAAATTAATTATTATTTTGTAATATTATAGAATTTATAGGATAAATTGAAATGTTAGACCCTTTGTTTGGAGAAAGAATTTAAGTATTATGGTTTATAATCTGAATGCATTCTCTATAGTTTGATAAAAACTTCAAATATAGTCCCTACGGTAGGAACTACTTAAGAGAATTTAACTATCATAGGGACTATATATGAAATTTTATCAAACCTTAAGGACTAATACCTTAAAACTTTCTATTTTCTGTTTAAAAATACCTATGAAATTTCAAAAGTTTGAAAAAATAGGCTTAAACCTAAAAAATAAATAAATAAATAAATTTCAAAAATACCATCATCATTAATTGTTTCAAAATTATTTTAAACTTACAAAATTTTATAAAATATCTTTAAACTTTAAGAGAAGTTAAAAAAAATATCCTACTATTAATATATAATATGAACAGAAACCAGGAACACGCATAAATACTTATAATTTCTCAAAATTACATTAATATCCTCATTTAAAAAAATTAAAAATGTTATTTAGTGTATTACACATCTCATCACTTCTCTAACAAGGGATCCGACGATACAACAAAACAATATGCACTTGAATAATAATAATAAAAAAAATAATTGTTGAACCGAGCAATAGCACCAAAGACTTGCATACAAAGAGTGTGACATTTGACATGGAGTTAGATCTGGATGGATTCGAACCATCACCCTCTCAATTCCCGTGAGCGCTCTCCCATTTTTGAGCTTACAGATCTATTATTTACCAAGTATCCATCTCAAAACACACACTTACAATACTACTAGTAATAATAATAAATAAAATAAAATAAATAAACACTTGTTACAAACTTACATAAGTTTGTTATATATATATATAAACTGAAATAAAATATATACAACAATAAAAAAAAATCAATAAATCAATAGATTTTTTTAAAAAGGTATTTTCTTAAAACCAAGATCCTCAATCCAAACGGAACCCCAATTTCCATCCCTCCCGCATTGGATATCAATTGAAGACCCATCTTACTGTCTTCCTCATCATCCATGGCCATTCTCCCCCGTCCATCTCTCCTTACCGATTCCCCTCTCAAATCTCTCCCAAGCAGTCACCCAGTTCACTCTACACTCCCAAGAAAGTTAGTTGGTCGTTGGTCGCTGTATCTCTCACACTTCACTCGTTCATTAATAGCTGTGGCTGTATTCTTTCTTGATCGAATTTCAAGTTCTACTTATAGAAAATGTGTTATACAGAACTAAATAAATTAAATTTATAAGTTATAAGAAAACAAATTTAACTCTGAGTTATACTGGAGAACCCTAGCTAACTCGGTCGAGTTGGTCCAAAAAATTGAACCCAATCCAAAATGAACCTAACCAACAGAGGCTTACATTCTCAATAATCTAACAAAAATCCAATCACAATGTACTCTTCACACTATTTTGATAAGCTGATCGTTCTAAATTCTTTTGTTACCTATAAAAATTAAACCTTCAAGAGTTTCTTTTCAAAAATCAAAACGAAATGCCCTATGGACATTATTATTCCGAAACCAGCGACTTCATAATTCACACCATTGCAACATAGTGGAAGGTACTTAGAAAATAAGTTCACTTTCCATCGAACTTTCATACTTTCGTTATTTGAATACTCTCTCTTTCACCGTTCTTTTCAAAGTAACAAAGTCACAGGAAAACAAAAGTTACTTAAGCAGAATAAACATGTAACAAAGACAAAATGAAACCAATAAACCTTAGCTTAGCTTAGCTTCATAAATCAGTACCTTAGCTTCATAATAAATCCACAAAGATGTTCCATGTCTACATATCAAAAGAACATAAATAAAAAACTGTGCTTCAAATTACAAGAAGCTTCTAAGAAATCTAGAATAACAAAGAAAATACTTCATAAATAAAATCTCAAGAAAAATCAATGCACTATTTGCGCAATCCCTAAAGGAAATCTTCTCTACAAACAAATTAACATATCATGAACATGACTATACTCTGATTTTCATTGGATATTAAGAAGTATTGTATTATACGGAACTAGAAAATAAATGATGAATTCAGATGCAGATAAAGATCAAAAGCATTATATAGACCTTCCATTTAAAAAAGACACGGCAGAAACGGGTTGAGGCTTCTTCCAGATTCCAACCTCCTTCCAACCCACGAGCAACCGTTCTCCAGGGCCAAATAGCTTGCCATTCCGCAGCGCATCTTGGCTATCGAGCAATTAGTGATGGAGTCTTCCAAATCTAATAATAAACATCTAAAGAAAACTAAACTACAGACATACATAAGTTCCGACGTACGCACATACTTCAATACTGAAAAACCTTACAAAATATTCACTCAACGGGAAGCTCGAAAGTACCAAAACTTTACAAGAGCAATATGTTCTTATTAAACCAATACTAGACAAGAAAAAGATTCCGAACATAATTTAACTGTAAGCAGCTAAACAATAAGTAGATCAACACAAATCGTTTTAACTTTTAAAATGGAAAATTTGTATGAATAGCCCAATATTTGAACCCAAAATATCAAATGAATTTTTTTAAAAAAAAACTAATGTCAAATGACCCTCTGTTGACGCCATACCTTACCAGATTAGGAAATTGCCCTCCCCTTTATCTTCCATACGCTTTTATTAAAATTGCTTCAAGTGTAACGACTTTCTTATATTGCTCATTCTATCTTCTATAATTCGAACGATCTCGCTGCATTTGAAATCCATCAAACATTCCTTGCAAAACCATCCATCAGCTGCCGATAAATCGAATCCTTGGGTAAGTAAATTTAATCTTTGTCGTGCATGTTGTGTCTGTTTAGGTTTTGGGTTGGAATCAGTCAGCCATTTTGAGGTTTAGTAGTCGGTTGTATCTTTATGGTTCTTGTTTATTTTTTGGATTTCAATGTGTTCAGTGGCATTGAGGATGAAGATGGGTTATAATTAGAGCCAAATAAGGTGAAGGACATTGAAGAACATGTTCAATAAAGGTGAGCGAGATCGGCGAGAGCATAATTTGAGAGAGCGATATTTACGAGAGTGATATACGCGAGAGCAAGATAAGCTAGAGCAAGACAAGCAAAAGTGTTACTAGTGAGAGTGAGCCTAGCAAGACCTAAACAAAATGTATGTTTACTGATTTTTTTTAAGAACCTGTTAACTGATTGATTGAATGTTTATTTCATGCAGAAGCAATTTAAGATGTCAAAAGGTTTCAAAATACGTGAAGTTGATCGATTTTCTGGACAAGTAATGAGTTTGGCTGATGTTGCAAATGTCAACAAGATTGTGAAAGAGAAGCTTACTCGACGACAGTTAGCGATGTTCAAGGGAACAATTTTTTGGTGATTCGTAGACATTGACATAGTATTCAACACCCATTTGTCCACTATATGCTGTTGTGGGAAGTGAAGAAGAAGAGAGTCGACCCGATCAGCTTCTTCGTTAGAGGAAAGGTCGTCACATTTTCAAAAGATAATTCTTTGTTAATTATTGGTTTGTGGCAGTTCCCTATACGAGTTGTTCGGAGTAAGGAGTCCTCACAAGAACTTGCAAAAAAGTACTTTAGTTCAGTCAATTTCAGACTCATTCCACATCAATTTACTAGAAGAAGAATACGAGAAGTTGGAGTTTGAAAACAATGATGATGTTGTTAAGATCACCTTAGTGTACTACACATAGGTTGCAATGATGGGAAAGAACAAGTAGAAAAGTGTAGTTGAATGTAGCCTATTTTGAGGACGTTGAGGACATAGATGGTTTCCATTGCACGCCACGCTTTATCGTAACTTATGTTTTAATGTTTCAACAACCATGCAGCAAAAGAAAACATAATCATTGAGCACTCTAATTCATCAATTTTAGCTTTAAACTAAGCATGTTCATCAAGCGAAAAGAGGATTTCGTAAATACCTATGAAGATCTTCTTGAATCTTCAAATTAACCTACAATCTTCTCCTCTTTCGATCGTGAACCATCACAAGGTCTTCCCTACTATCCTCTAGGAACCTTAGATTGAGTTGTGAGACTCAAAATGAGTTGGATTAAGGGAAGATTGAGGGAGAACACACTGGTTTTCATTGAAGGTTTGAAGAACATTTCTCTAAGATTTCTCAGCCTAAACTTTTTTGTGCATTGCCTCATTCTCTAGCAAAAACGGATGATTTTTTTCATACTACCCATGCAATCTGATTGCATAAACGGTAGGCACCTCTTACTTGAAGGATTAAATGGAATTTGGGGACTTGTGTGGAGAAAACCCACTTTGACTTGAAATTCAATTTTAAAACACAAAACCCACTAAATTAGGGGGAAAAAATTGATTTTGCGTTTTCAAAATTGATTTTAAACAATTAATAGGATTCGTTAAAACCCTATTTCAATCTAATTAAATAAAAAAAAATTAATTTTTCTAAATTTGAATTTTCACAAAATTCAAATTTTCAATTTAATTAATTAAACAATTTAATTAATTTTACTAATTTAATATAAAATATTAAATTAATTAAACACCAATTTCATTACCATTAATACATATTCATGCAATTTTGATATTTAAATTGGATTTAAATATCAACCTGTTCTCCAATTTCAGTTAATTCAATAATTAAACAAGTAATTATATCGCACATAATTACGAATTCCCTTAATTCGAATTTAAACGTTTCAAATTAACTCATTATGCTATTCTAAGGTTTATTCTGTTTGTGAGCTAATAGAGGGACCTAATAGACGATCATGGGTTCCAACAATGCGAGATTAACTGGCTAAACTCTTTAAACCAAATTAATCCCCATTTATTAACTATCGGGTCATTCCATTGAAGCCCAGTTTGCACTCCCCTCACCCAAAATTTCCTCTTGTTCCTTAAGTTCCACTGATCCTCTAATGAACAATTGGTTTGAGATCCAATCATCAAACTGAATCCCTCTTGAGCCAATGAGAGGGTAGGGCCCCTTGTTCAAGATCCGGAGTCAGCACTTAAAGAAACAACCTATCTATTATCCCTGAAAGCGGGTAGGAGTGAATTCCATCATGCACCTTATGTCCTCAGCTATCTACCCAGTCTTACACCTGAAATGGGAGGCTTATTGAGCCAGTACTGTTAAGTCAACTTTCACCTACGCAAATCTAAGGATAATTCCGAATAAACAAGAGTTCATAGTTAGCTCAGAATTAAGGTTAAGTTACCTAAGTCATCGCTTTGAAATATTCAATCTTAAACAGTAAACAGCGTTAGAAAGTAAGAGTAACTTATTTCTTAGTCCAATTTTATGAAAATTCATTGCACAGGACACCCCCACTTCTCATGTCTCTACATGAACAAATTAGGATCACTTCATTTGTAGCACTTTACAATGATTGTAACAACTATAAAGTGTGTCACATCCAATAGTGTTACCAAAATAAGGTACCCAGCCTTGTTCATATATTATAGACCATTTTTGCTATTTACTCGAACTTGATCCACTCTTATGTCTCCACATAAAGTTCAAGTGCTCATGCAATAGCCATGGATCTTTTAGTTTATTGGATTTATTTCTAAAACGAAATAAGCAATTCATATATTCAATAACAACTTTACTGAATCAAACTTCAATAACAACTTTTATTTACAAAATAAGTTTATCATTTACAAACCACGAGTTTTAGGACATAAAATCCAACAAACTCCCACTTGGACAAACTCCAGCGGTGACAAACATATGTATATATAATGTTGGGTTTTTTAGTTTTAGAGAAAAATACAATAAACTAGGGCATCACATACTCATAGTTTGCCTTAGGTATCACATATGATAGTTTTCCTTAGGTATCACATACCCATTGGTTTTTCACCATCTTGTCCTAGGTTATACAACTCACAGTCCTAGTCTCACTAGGTGACCCTTAAATACTTTAGCCAAGAGAATCGCTATAAATATATCAGCATATAGTCTACTTCTTATTCAGACAAAATTAAGGAATGCATCTTATATCCACAACTTCTTGTTACTCGATGCTCTTATCAAGAACTGATTACTTGAGTTTCCACTAAACCCAAATTATGGCTAGGCTGTCATACAATCCTCCCACTACATCGAGGCACCCTCAACTCTTTGAGTAAGATGCATCTGACTTGTCTTAACAACGTTTGTTACAAGGTCAGCTCAATTAATAACTCTTATTGATATTTATTTTGCATTTATGGAAATTAGATATAATAAATGATGATCTCTAAAATTTAGCATTTGTCGACACAAATATTTGATTTTCTTCTAAATTTGAAGAAGTACACCACTTTCTTTTTTAATGATATTCCAATACCTTAGGGTTCGACACTAACACATGTGCCGATCTTTTCCCATATTTCTGAAATTTGTGAACACCCTTTACATGTCATAAACAGCCTTTATGACCTCTTCATATCTCATGTGGAGTATTAAAAAACACCTTAAAATGGAATGATGCTAAAAAAAGTATATAACAATCACTACTGTGTATCCCCAAAACGATTAAGGCAACTAGGTGTAAAAAGTTTATTATTGGACTCCATGTTCTATCAAAAAAGTCCTGGAAATCTCATATTCTCTATACTCTATATCTCGATTTGATCGAACTGTTTCGATTTATTTTTACCTAATAGATTTTATACACCTTGAATCTTTCAAGTGTTTTAAATTTATGATTTCGGTAAACATAACTGTACGTTGAATAATCATCACTGAAATATTCATTCCCTTCCTTATGCTTTGACATTCACCAGACCATGAAGATCTAAATGTATGAGCTTAGGGTTCTTTAGTTCTTAAAATTTTTGGTCATCTTATCTCCAAGATAAGTCACACTATGGTTTGTCTTCTAACTTATTTAGATGACCACTTTTAACCTTGTCATTAATCCTATTAAGACTTACATGACCAAATTTTAATTGTCAAAGATATCCTGAAGAAACCGTTGCCTTTTTGTTTTTCAGCCATTTAAATATCTAAATATTTGAAATGGTTTTATCTTAGTTGGTTTTAACATAGAATTTGCTTCATAGTAGAACAAATATAAAATATTTCTTTTGCTAATGAATATTTTTTTTGCTAATGAATCAAACTTCAATAACAACTTTATTAATTTACAAAATAAGTTTATCGTTTACAAACCACGAGTTTTAGGACATAAAACCCAACATGTATATGTCACACTTTGCCCCTTAGTGAGAGCATAGGCAGTTTTCCTTACACGCCACGTTTTGTCGTAACTTGTGTTTACGTTGTACTCTTTCCTCATATCCTCAATGATGTGACGAGATTTATAAACACATCCTACACCTATAAACTTTTCTTTGATTAGCTAACCAACTACCACGGTCGTTTCTTGTCTATGGTCATGATTCAGAATTCCAATAGAACATATATCACACCTGAACATATATCACACCTTAAGATTTTCTTGCACGAAGGCTCCACCTACAAGTCTCCCCTATTCATTTGACAGTGAACAATGACTTGCTTAACTTCCTGACCTTATATTCAAAATTATTGTTGATGGACAGAGTACATACTTTCATTTTCAAGTAATTTGTATTTAAAAAAAAAAAGTTAACAAACTTCAAATGAAGAGGTACCAAGCATAATCAATTCTCTTCTACGACATGAAGACATAGATTGTGGAACCACCAAAGTCACTGCATGACCATTCACCTCTGTAGGACCACAATCTATTTCATTCAATCATGTCAATTGGTCATTATCATCCACTGAAGGACCACGCTTCTCTACAGGACCACAATCCATTGAATTCAACTATGCTAATCTCCCATTACCACATACTAATCAGTTACACTGAGTTTCTCTTTCCAAGTTCCATGAATTAGTGCAATCATTGTCTATTGATAATGTTGATGGTAGAACATTCTTAGATAATAGAATATCATCCTCTTCCCGATTAAACTCCCTTGTATTGTCTGTCTACACCTGTATCATCATAATTCATATTCACATTTTCGTCATGGTTCGATTTTAACGTCACAAATAGCTAAACTCTACATAGATCTTCTGGAAATAGAAGGAAGCAGACATCACCATTGTTCTGTATGTACCGTGGAGGTACTTCATAGTCAAGCTTTTATTTAACTCTCATGATAACATCAAACTCTGAAGGCCTTACGTCTATAACCTTGGGCTTTAAGTTCTTCATACTTCAATGTAATAGGCACAATGGTCCCTATCAGCTCGCCTCCAATATACAAATTTTGGTTCTCATCCCAATCACCTCTGTAACGAATGAGTAGACACTTTTCTACCATCATATAAAGCAAGAGAACATTTGTCATTAAGTTGTACAAGCAAGTGAATATCAATCCAATATATAATTTCAATTATGACCTCGCTTTCGTTTTCTCTCGCTCTCTCTCACTTTTTCTCTCGGTGTCTCACTCAAACCCTAAACTAACTTTTGGTAATGATCTCTCACTCTCACTCTCCCACTGGTTTCACTCAAACCTTTATTCTCGCTCTCACTCTCCCACTACACAATTTCCCTTTCGTAATATGCTCTTTCAATACTTTTTCTGAGAGAACACAGCTCCAACAAACACCTAAAGAACTTGCCAACACCTAAATAACTTTTAGTTCTAAATCTAACTTTATCCAAACCGTAGAGACCAAATTTGCAATTTAACCTAATTTATAATACATTGCATAATAAATATTTTATTTTAAAAAAAATTAATTAAATTTATAATATGACATATTGTATTTCTAAATGTTTTTATCTTTATTTAATATAATTCTACATTTTAAATTTTAAAATTCAAATTCTAGATTTAATGAAAACATAAAAATGTTGTTTCTCAAAATTTGCATTGTTTGGATACATAATCCGATAACAATTTTCAAGACCAAAATTCAAGTTGTCTTATTTGTCAACCAAACAGACCCTGGATTTTTCAGAAATGACTTTTTTTTAGTACAAAAAAAATTGTTATAATATGATTAAAAAAAGTATTATACATAAAAACATGTGTAACATATATAATAAAATATACTTATTTTTACAAAGTTGACATTATATAATATAACTTTTTCATTTTGGTTGTAACAAATATTACATGTTTGATTATATATATATATGAGTTATATTATATATCCTCTAAAATTATGGTTGTAGTATACATCATCATACGTCTAAACATGAAACGTGAAGCAAACGAATTATATTGCAAAATATCACAATTGTAATTTGTAAGTAACCTAAATGGAAATTAGGCTGGTATAATGAACATTAATTTGCAAAAAAAAATATATAGTTTTTTTTTCCCTTCTTTTTGTAAGTACAATTGAGATTAGGAGAATCAAACCACGAGGTTCTGAATTGCTAATATATCCATTCATCAATTGAGTTATACTTATTTTGGCAAAATAATATGTAGTTAATGAAAAATTTACATATGATAACATAATCTAATAATAGAAAAAATCAAAACCAATAAGCTCGTTGACATATAAAAATATCAAATAAGTCAAGAGAAAGTAAAAGTCAAAATGCACATAACTCAATCCACATATAGATGTATTAACAACTAAGAGATCTATATTTCGAACCACTACCCCTATTAGTACAAAAAGAAATTGAAAGTAAAAATTTGCAGGAAATCGAGTCAATCTAAAGCTAATTTTTTAAAAAATAAATATTGACATGTGTGAAATATGTTAAGAAACAGGCTATTTAGTATAATTTCCAAAAAGATAAAATCAAATAAAAAATAAAAAGTTTAAACAAGGAAAAGTTTCCCCATAATTAAAAGAATAATAACACTCCATTTTTTCGTTTTTTTCTTAGACATTTTGATTGAAAATACAATAAGTGGCATGGTAAGAAGCTAGGCCACTCTACTCTTGGTGATTTTTTAAACCAAATTAGTTGGTTTCATTTGATCAAGTTTCGAAACCTGAATTAATAATAAACCTCAAAACTGATTAGGAACCTTACTAGAAACAACTACAAAAAGAAATAATGAGACTTTCTAGCACAAAATCTCCAGAAAGGCAACTACAACCCAAACAAATTGGTTTAGATTTGAGTTGGATTCAATCAATGGTGTTGAAAATGTCTATCTCTACTCTACCCATTCAGAATCAGCTTTTAGCCACCCAAAATCAATGCGATTAATCATATGCTAAAAACTTATCTGAGATAAGTCTAAGGTGATTCACAAGACCATACTTTTCCTAACAAGAAAAAACATTTAACAAACATACCCAATCGACTAGTCTCTAACAGGCAACTTTGTTACAAATGTGTCTTCCCTTCCTCACATTGCACAACTACGAGTGGAATCAAGGCTAAAAATAGTTATAAGAGTACCTATACTATACAGACTGTACATTCAAGCTATGGCTCGATAGACGCATAAAGAATATAACTGACCTTTACACTGTAAGCTTCAGCTTCAAGCATTCTTGTAAGCTTTAAAGAGATGGCAAGGAGATTGGTAGAAGTTCAAGTTTCAGCAACTTTGCTGACAATTACAGAGGCATATTTGGCGATTATTGACTCTGGGGATTGCCGAAGCTGCCCAATCACAGGAAATAGTTTTGATGAAAGAAGGAACTGTCGGCAGGGAGCGTGTGCGCACATCTTTGCCAAGGAAAACAAGGCTATCTTGAGAGGAGACTCATTTGCTGCATCTTTTCTGCTTGGATTCAAGGCTACTGCCGAACAGTCAGCCACCAACTTCAACAAAGCCTGTATAATTCCGTTGTGAATCATTTACAGGTCAGGAAGAGAAATGAGTGGAACTATAGCTCTGAAATGACTATATTTATCAGTAAACCAGAGTATTGATATATCATAATTTCATTGAAAGTCTGGCTCTATTGACAACAATGCTCTTCCATAAACATCAGAAGAATTTGTGTTTCAAAGCACTAAGAAAACAAAATGAATAAATGATGTCAAAGTCCAGGTAGGTTTACTTAAAATTAGATCAATAACAAAAGTTCCCCATGTAATTGGAGGCAACATTTCCATCGAGCCTGTAAAAATGATGTGATTTGAAAGATTACTTGATTTGAATAATGTGGAAACCCCCAAAACATCAAATTCCGAGGGAGATTGACTTGTGTTTTCATAATCGCTATTCTTCTTTTTTAGGTTATTTGAAACATTATAGGCACAATGGTCCTATGGCTAAAATGTGAAATTTTAACCAAAATCCAGCAAAATCAGTCTTAATTTGGATTTGCAAGATGGGTTTTTTTTCTTTTTGTCAAATTTTCAACCAGGATCCAACTCTGACACATGTACATATTTCAAACTTCTACAAACTTAAACGAATTACGTACTCTTAAAGTTGGAAGATTTGGGTAAATACACAAATTCATTGACTATTAAGTTCATAAAATATCTTTAAATAGGTCTAGTCAATGCAATCTTGAGAAAACTTTTGAATTTGGCTCTTTCAATTTCCAAGTTTTATACTCTACTTGTAGCAAGGACGGCAACTTTATTAGGAGGAAAGTAAACAATAAAACAAAGGTATAAATAGACTAATTAAAAGCTTTGCAGACCTGCATCGCCCCTCTGGAAACGACATCCTCGCAGAGCATGCTGGAGTTGCGAACAAGGTTACTTAGTGCACCTGCTGCATTTGCTTTTGTTTTGTCTTCCTCCGATGATACCAATAAATTTGCTAGCTGAGGTATTGATCTCCTGAGTTCTCCATACAACGTATCATCATGGTAGGCAGCATTTCCAATCTGAAGAAAAGCTTACGTTGCTCTTACATAGCTTACGTTGGATCACTGTATCAAGTTTTAAAACTAAAGTACTCTAGGGATTTTAGGTAAAAGATAAAAATATGTGGTTTTGGTTCAAGAATGGGAGAGAAGAAAACAGAAATATTAAATTAAATTTCTAAGATAAAAATGTGTACGCCAAAGTTCAGTGTTTCAAACACACTAGCAATTAATGAGTAAAGAAAGTGCATTTACAAATTTCAAATGAAGATATTAAAAGGATTTCAGCCCTATTAAAAAGCTAATAGAGAGTATTCGAAAGGAATAAAACTTACAGCAAAGCATGCAAACTTCCTCGTCCGTTTGTCCGCATCAGAGCATCTATCAATTAGAAGATTGATTATTTCATATCTTGCCTGCAAGTTTCACATAATAGGTTGAATATATTTGAAACAAAGGGTGACACAATTAAATAAAAGTCCACAAAGGGTTGAATATAAGTCCACAGAACACAACCACAAAGGTAATAGTAATCTGCTTCTCAAAACGTACCAAGGAACCATAAAAGTAAGAACTATGCCTACACATATTTCCCAGGGCACTGCAAGCCTTTGCACGTATATTTGGATCTTCATGTGCAAGGAATTCCTTTAGGAACTCCAAAATAGATGCTCCATTGATGTATTCGTAAAATGCCTACAATGCAAAAGTCATCAACATTGTCAAACAGGAGGTTTTCAGATCAACCACCAATGTTGAAAAGTATCATATCAAGTATTATTCAATAGGATCCCAAGGTAAACTATTGATCAGTCACGCCTGAAAGACTTAAATTTTTACAAAAACCCTATTTTAAAGTATTTAGCGGAGCCACAAGGACAGTATGAAAGAAAAATCTTTTACCTAAAAAAACATCAAGTTATACATAGTGGGAAAGAAAGATGTTTGTCAATCAGGGACCTTCCTAGAGTGGATGTATTTTATATATCATAATTGCTTTCTGTTAAATCACCGATCAACCTAATACGGTAAAGTTAATCTTTTATCAATACTTTAACATTCTCCATCATTTATGGGATTGAAAATTTACAAGAGATCCAAGAAGTGAATATTAATATTAATTGAGAAGAAAATAACATTAGAGAGATCTAAACACAAGATATCTTCCTCTAATATTATATTAAATTACTAATCAAACCAAAAGCTTAAGCTAATGGGCAACAGTAGATTTAACCATCATCAACACTTTGACACTTTCTTTAATATATGAATTATGACGTTTATAAGAGATGATCCCAATTTCTGCCATTATTATGATATTCCAATCAAATTGGTACTACCATTTCATCTGGCATGCATAATTTTTATTTTCCAATGGTGATGGTCGGCCCCAGAAGGGGGCCACAACCAATAATGTGGGACTACTGACATGGTTAAAGCTTATGTTATACTATTCTCTAGGTAACATCTTACTTAATTGGAAACCCTTTTTCCGTTGGGGGAGGGGGTGTTGTAGGCTCGATTTTTTGTTTGCTCTTGTATTCTTTCATTTTTTTTTTTTTCCAATGAAAGTGGTTGTTAAAAAAAACATTTGTTGCAACCAAAAGTATGCCTAGAAGTTGATTTCTTATTTTTGCAAGATTCTGCTAACCTGACTCACCCAGCCCCTTCTAACAACAACCATGCACCTCAAGCATAGATTATTAAGAGCGGCTGATTTCTTTGAATTAAGGTCCCCTTAAGTGGGCTTTGCTATGAAACACACCTAGACCCAGGCCTATGAACACTTCAAAAGAGTGGCCAACATCATAGAATCAGGATGTTAGCATGTACTGGAGCACCAAAAATGAATAAAGATACTAACCTTATCCATACGTGCTAGATCAGATATAATCATTAAGATATCCAGTAAAATCTCCTTTGCATTTGAAGTGTGGAGCAGCCGTCTCATCCTGTTTGCATCCAATAGACCTTTACCTACAAGTTGAACAGCCAGAGGTCGATGACTGATCATTTTAGCAAGAAAGGCAACAGGCCTTCCAATATCCTTGAACTCCGAATAGTCCAAACATCGAATGACAATACCAGGCACTCCCACCTAAAAAATTAACAAGAAATAAATATAAATATTCTCAATATTGGATGGGATTTTTTTTTATCAATATACTTCTTCTGGTAGAACAACAAAGTGAAGAATCAGGAATGCTGAATGAGTTTTTTTTTTTTTTTCTCCAAACAATGTATTTTTCCAATGCAACAAAAAATACTACAGTAGACCAGGCATCACCTCAAATTTCAAATATGAAACCAATTTTCAAAAACAATGTGCAAGATCTAACCTCTATAAGAATTTTAATATATTTTCCCAAGTCGTCCTCTATAGCTTTCACCAGATCCTTGTCATCCATGCAAACTCTCCCCCCTGGTGAACCCATGTTGAGAAGGAACCCACTGTTCACAGAAGCAGTGGCAGACGGCAAGCCTGGAGCATTTTGTACAGCAACAAAAGGAAATGCAAGAAGATCAATTACCACGTTTATTATGTCTCTGACTCCACTCTTGCCTCCACCTGGCCCAGCCCAACTCTTAACAAGCTTGAGATGAGCATCAGATATCAAGTCAGACATGAGCTTGACATTATCATTCCTAATCAAAATCTGACGGAAAGTTAAAGACCCGCCTAAAAGACAATGTGATATTGATGAAACTGTCCATGCAAGCCCAATAGGTGACAACCCAACTTGATCGTTCTTGATATCCATTCCTTGAGGAGCACTTGAACCATTTTTGGCTAGCATAACAAGCAAGTAAGGTATATTACTAGCACACAACTGTTGAACAGCTAAAGGTCCACCCCACCTCAGCCTAGCCTCTAATAAGCCAACACATCCATCCATGCAGCCATGCCAGTGTGAAAGGAATTGACGAAAGTCATTTGTATGTCCATCATTGCTACCTAGTGATGAAATTTTGAGATAATCGCATAGTGTTGCCGTTCTGGGAATTAGAGGAATAGACATTTCAGACACTGAAGACTCAACTGAAGCTCCAATTTCAAGCGAGAGAATGGATGCAAGAGCCAACATGCCAGATGCACAATGAGGTAAAACAGTATTCCTTATCTTATCATCAGAAGAAAAACTATGGGCAAGGACTGTAAGTCGTGAGAGCTGTCTTTTTGGAGAGGTGGTCAACATAAATAATGCAGAATTTCTCCCCATTGCCTTTAAACATTGAGCAACTGTAGCTAGAAGGAGGCATGAATGCATAACCAAGGAAGAAGGATTGACTAGTTTGCACTTCAAGTTACTAATATCACCTGTTTGTGAATCTTTATTTGAAACTGAAATACATAAAGATAATACATTGAATGCTTCTGCTACTATAGTACCATCCCCTCCGCCACTTACAACAGTAGTTACCGGTAGAGAACTTGGCAAACCACAAAGAACGCCTGGAACTATTGCATTATGCAGGCAGCATCTGAGGAGAATCTACAATATAAAGGTAATGTACCTAAAATTCTCTCTTGTTTAAGTAAAAGAAACCTAAAAATATGTTCATCACAACTAAAGGCTCTAAAATATTTGACATAGATACCTGAATACAAGAAGACAAGGCAGCTTCATGTCGTTGATGGAGGCAATAGTAAATAGAAACCTGTATTGCATTTGATCTAAGAAATGCCCTGGTCACTGCATCAACAACTTTTGTAGAATCTGATCCCTGTAAGGATCCCTTTTCATGATCCCTAATGTCGAGCCGGAGTAGAGAATGACTTCTAAAAGCATTCAGGGGAAATAAATAAGTGTTCTCCTTCACAAAAAGAATTTCGAATGACTCTATCAATGACCAAAGAGCTCTACAAGCTTCACAAGCAGCTCGCAGTAGAGTCGAAGAACCTGAAATAAGGCTTGCTCCTGAAGTAGCCAAGCAGAGACACAATTGGTCTACCAGACCAGATGTCTTGGCATGATCCAAAATTTTTCTCAATATTTCATTAGGAGCGCAAACTACCTCAGGACCTGAACCGGAAGAAGATGCTTTAAGACCTTGAGCTACTTTAGATAACAGAACAGCAACACAAGCAGTGGATTCACACACAACTTCTCCAGATAAATCTCCACTAGAACATATAACCTACAAATTTAACAAAATTAGAGAATTGAAAGCAACTGAGTTACTATTTAAGCATTAATATTCATTGAATAACATAAACCTGGGAGAATATTTCTGCCAAGGTGACCCAGTGTCTAAAGCTCAAGCTTCCCATGACACCTCCAGACTTACTCACCAATGTTCTAACAATTGAAAAACTCTGCAATCAAAAGCAATTTAAGTTAATTGACCCTGCTTTAGATTAGGAATGAAATACATATTTCTAAAGAAAAAGCTTAATTAAGACTACATGGCACAAATGGGTTTTAAAAAAAAATGAATAAAATCAATAAGTAAATCTACATGGCACAATGCATTTAACTAAATCATCATAAAAATGTTCTAGAAATCTAATTGTTATTCAAAATATAATTGTTAACATAAAGTTTGTTTAGTATTTAAGCAATTCCTAGATAGGTAAACAAAAAGATTCATATTCATTCTACACACCCTTATATCATTTGAGGAGCATAAATTGTAAGAAATTGCAGTATTGGCTTAGTTATGGAAGTATTCCGGTAATAGAAAGATGACCCTCAATAAAATATTTCTCGAAGTATTAAGTAATGGAGAGGCAACCCCTCTATAAAAGCACGCTAGCAAAAAAGAGAAGAAATTGTTTGTTTGAAAAATAAGAAAATTTGTAATGCATGTTGATGACAGAATTAAAGAATGGTAATAAATTTTATCAAAAGCAAACACTCGAGACTTCGAAGAGGCAATTGAATAGAATAGAACAAACCATCACCATCATTAAGATCCTAAAATTAGGAAATTTGCAATGCATGTTGATGACAGAATTAAAGAATGGTAATAAATTTTATCAAAAGCAAACACTCGAGACTTCAAAGAGGCAATTGAATAGATAGAACAAACCATCACCATCATTAAGATCCTAAAATTAGGTCATCTAAACATGCAATGAATAGATGGAGATCTAACTAGCTCAAATGAAACTTCAAAGAAATATACCTTTATTATCAAATCATTAACTTCAACCGATTTCAGGTTTACAATAATGCTAGTGAAAACAAGAAGTTCATGTGTAACTTCTTCAAATTGCCCAGTGCATTGAATGACTCCAGCAGCTACTAAGTTTGAAAGGATTCTCAATGATTGGCTTGAACTAAGTACAGCTTGCTCCCTGATAAGATTTAAAACAGAAAAATAGACTGAATTAGGAGAATGAAAAGTTGCAACAAAAAGATTTGCTAACATAATGTCATAACATAAAATAGAAGCAAGACTACCATGAAACTATAATTGAAAAGTGATACCATTGTTATTAGACCCAAAGACCAAGACAACCTCCCCACCAAATCAAGTGGGAACCACATCCTCCTCAACACCTTCCCCAGAAGAAATTTTTTCCAGATTTTTGCTAACAGAAACCAAGAACCTAATCAAAGATAAGAAACCAAAATCCCACATCACCCACACTCTTCTCTGCAACTGTTGAGCTAAACTCGCATATCTTCCTTTCAACCCTCAGGACAAGTGGTTTCCCGCCTAATCTACGGTATTCTTTTAGTTTCCTCTCTCTCTTTTTTATCACCCACACTCTTATAGCTGAACGGCATCTCTTTAATTATCCCCAATTAGAACTTTATTTTCAGATTTCTTTAGCATATTCTGTCCCATCAATGAAATAGTTTCCATTGCCTATCAAAGAAAATGGGCACTATCTACACACTGCAAAATATAACTCGGAATTTACTATTTAAGATACTCTGAACAAAGGAAATAAGTCAAATTAGAAAAATTGGAAGTTGTGCCCCGATATGACATTTTTCATTCCCTCATTGCGGTGAAACCCAGCAAAGCAGACAATTTAATAACAAACAGTATCCTAAAATTTAAGAAAGCTTTTATTGAGAGAGAATATATAAGAATGATGTACATCCCAATAATTGACCTAATTTGAGGCATTAATCCTCTTACTCAAAAGATCAATATTGAATAAACACAGAAAACATGAAAACATGAAAATTTGGAGTAAAATGATAGAGAATTTATGTTGCATAACCTGCAAAAATTTTGGGACATTTCAGACCATTTTTGTAATTGTCGCAAAATGTGGCTTAATGCTTCAGTATCTTGGCTAATAACTTGTGCACCTTTCACAGTGCGCGAGTTATCTTCCAATTTGTCCAATGTCTGACAACCTGAATAAAAATAGTAAATACAAACAAATCCACTTAAACAACATTTATTTTAGTTGATTCAAAGAATGGAAACATACCAACAAAAGAACGCTCAACATGAAAACTAAAATTTTCAATAAAGAAAAATAAAATCATATGTATAGTAAGCATAAAAGATATTAATTATCAGCCGGATTTTATAAAGAAAAATCAGGATGAAGACAACCTGAAACAAAAACAAATGAAAAAACAAGATAAAGACAATGAAACAAAGACAAATATAAATCGATAGGTAAGAGAGGCTTGAGATTTATATCTATTGAAAAAATAGGGAAAAAAGAAGATAAGATTTAACGTGGAAAACCCTAGACCAGGAAAATTTTATTAATTTTTGTTACACCATACAAAGCACCTAGACTCAGATATAAATAGCTCAATGACAGAAACCCTAAAACAGTAGACACCATGTAAAAGACAAAAATGCCCTTAGGGCAAAACCAACATTTTCAACACTCCCCCTCAAGTTGCTAACACATGTGTCAAAATTCTGTCTTAGTAAACCTTTGATGAGAACACCAGCAATCTATTGACTTGAAGGAATATAAGAAATACAAATACTGCCACTGTCCAGTTTCTCTTTGATGAAGTGCCTGTCAATCTCCACATGTTTAGTTCTGTCGTGTTGTACAGGATTGTTGGCGATATTGATAGCAGTCTTATTATCACAGTAAAATTTCATGGGACCATGGACTATCCTGATTAAGATTAGACAACTTTTTTCAACCATATTTCTTCACATATTCCCAGGCTCATAGCTCTGTATTCTACTTCAGCATTACTCCTAGCAAAGACGCCTTGTTTCTTACTTCACTAGGTAACCAGATTTCCCCACACGAAGTTACAGTACCTCGAAGTGGAATTTCTATATGCGACAAATCCTGCCCAATTTGAGTCAGTGTAGACCTCAAAGCACCTTTTGTCATGCTTCCTGAACACCAAGCCTTTTCCAGGAGTAAACTTCAAATACCTCAGAATCCGGATAACAACCTCCACGTGTCTCTCATAAGGAGCCTATATAAACTACTGCATATGATATATCAGGTCTGGTCCGAGAAAGGTAAACAAAATGAAACTTCGACAGCATCTCCCAGCTTGCTATTAACTTCCCCAAGCGTATCTGCAGGTTTACACCCAATCATTCCTGTTTCTTTAGAGTATACTTCCGTTGAGAAACAAATTTTCCTTCTTTTGATCTCGCTACTTTCATCCCAAGAAAATTCCTCATACTACCAAGGTCTTTGATCTCAAATTCATCTGCCATCCTCTGTTTTAACTTGACAATCTCAATAAAATGATATCATCAACATAGACAATTAGAACAGCTACCTTCCCTGATGTCGATCTCTTAGTAAACAAGGTATGATCAGAATGCCCTTGGACAAACCCTTGGGATTCAACAAAAATAGTGAATCTATTGAACCAAGCTCTCGGAGACTGCTTTAAGCCATATAGATATTTCTTTAGTTTGCAAACTTGATTATTAAACCGTGCTTCAAAACCTGGAGGTGTGCTCATATAGACCTCTTCTTCTAACAAACCATTTAGGAATGCATTCTTTACATCCAGTTGATGTAAGGGGCAGTCTCTGTTTACGGAAATTGAAAGGAGAACTCGAATCGTGTTAAGCTTCGCCACTGGAAAGAAGGTTTCTGAGTAATCTACCCCATATGTCTGAGTAAACTCTTTTGCAACCAGTCTGGCCTTGTATCTTGATCAAGAGTTCCATCATATTTGTATTAACAATGAACACCCACTTTCACCCGACGGTTTTATGGCCTTTAGGAACAACCAAATCCCAAGTTTTATTTGTTTCAAGCACTCTCATTTCTTCTATAACTACAGCTCTCCATTTGGGAACTTCCATGGCCTTATGCACACTGCTTGGTATCATCACAGTATCCAGGTTGGTAGTAAAGGCCTTGAACCCCGAAGATAGATTACTGTAGGAAAAGAAACCCTGCATAGAATGTTTGATACATGATCTAGTTCCTTTTCGTAGGGCAATTGGCATATCAAGAGTAGCATACTCACCAGGTTTTTCTACCTGTTTATCAGTACAAGGCTGGTGGTGAGAACCACGCTCATCCTTCTATTGCATGCTTTCAGTTTTTTGTGTATCACCTAATAACTCATTACCATCACCAATCTTGACTTCATCCGAGTTCATCACATTAACTACATCACCCTCAACCACATCACCCCCAAGACACTCGTTATCATCAGAAGTAGAGGTACCTTGAGATGGTTCCGGTTTCTGACTCTTGGACAACTTTCGGTGGAGCAACAAGGGGAACTATTTCCTTTATAAGATTCTTCCTATACTAGGTTATCCAGGGCACCTATTTCATAGGAAGGACAGGATATGGTCTATAGGATCAGAATATGTGGATGTGTTAGCCTCTTCACTAGCAGTCTCCCCCTGAAGAGGACTAACGAGAAAAAAGGGTTTATCCTCGAGGAAAGTGGCGTCGATAGTGGCAAAGTACTTCTGGGAGGAAGGCTGAAAACACTTATAGCTCCATTGATGAAGTAGATATCCAGAAAACACACACTTCTGTGCATGAGGAGCGAACTTACTCTAGTGAGGGTCGTGAGATTATGAACAAAGACGGTACACACCTAAACACCCTAAAGGAACATCTGGGAAGAGACGAGTGGACAAGAACGACTTTTTAAAACACTCAAGGGGTGTTTGGAATTTAAGCACACGGGAGGACATTCGATTGATGAGGTGAACTGCAGTAAGTACAGCATCCCTCCATAGATATGAAGATAAGGACACAGGAAGCATGAGAGATCAAGCCACCTCAATAAGGTGCCGATTTTTCCGCTCAACCACCCCATTCTGCTGAGGAGTATAAGCACAAGAATTTTGATGGACGATATCCTTCGAAGTCAAAAACTCACGAAGAGTCTAATTAACAAACTCCCATCCATTGTCACTTCGAAGAATGGTTATTTTAGCATTAAACTGAGTTTCAACGGTAGTGTAAAATTATTGGAACACAGACGTCACTTCAAATTTGTCAGTAAGGAGAAACACCCATGTAAGACGGGTGTGAACGTCAATAAAGGTGACAAACCACCGTTTATCAAACACAGTCGTGACGTTAGACGGACTCCAAACATCACTATGTATCATCAAATGGAAAAGGTTGGGAAGGTTTATAAGGTTGAGAAGTAAAAGAGACCCTAGGTTGTTTCGCACGAATACAAACATCACAAGATAAAGAAGAAACATTCACATTACAAAATAAATGCAGTATTTCATATATTATGAAAGCTTGGATGTCCAAGTTAAAAGTGCCATAATAAATAATGTTTTCAGAAACAATAAAAAACGATAACAAGCTAATCCTAGACAAACTCCTAGAGGAAGTATCATCAGAAAGAAAATAGAGTCCCCTATCATGTCGGGCAGTGCCAATCATCGTTCCCGAGCTCAGGTCCTGAAACGAAACATCATCTGGTGAGAAAATAACTCTGCAGTTTAAATCTCTAGTTACTTTACTTATAGACAGCAAATTGTAAGAAATCTTCGGCACATGCAATACATTCCTGTAAAATCAATCCTTGAAACGGAGAGAAGTGACCTTTCCGAGCAACAAAAGCAAATGATCCATCTGCAATTCGAATTCTCTCATTTCCAGCACTTGGATAATAGGAGATGAATTGATCAGATGATCCAATTAAGAGATCAGTCGCTCCAGAGTCAAGTATCCATGATTCATTTAGATAAAGAAACTAAAGGCCTGAGAAAAGTATCTGATTAGACAACAGTGTCGATCCAAACAGTACCTAAATTAGCAGAACTAGTCACCTGGGATGCAGCATCAACAGTTTCACTTATGAGAGCACAGCTGGACTTAGACTTGTCATTTGATGGGTGATGTTTGCCATTTGGGGGTCGACTGTATAGTTTCCAGCATTGGTCCTTCATGAGCCACGATTTCTTGCAGTGCTCACATATCGGAAGAGACTTTCCATTCTACTTGTCACTATCAGATCCAAAGGACTTGACCCTAAAAGAAGCAGAGTCCATAGTAGAAACAACGGAACCATTCATAGCACTTGTCCTGCCCTCCTCTAATCGGACTTCAGAGCACATCTCTATAAGGGACGGTATCGGTCTTTGTCCCAGAATCCGACTCTGAACCGTGTCAAATCTCGAGTTCAAGCAAGCCAGGAAATCATAGACATGGTTAGCTTCCTCAATCTTTGAATACTAGACTCCGTCAACCGGGCAATTCCAGACAACTTCACGACAAAAGTCCATCTCTTGCCATAATAGAGACAATTTATTGAAGTAGGACTTCACATCCATGGTCCCTTACTTGCATTCATGGACTTGTTTCCGCAGCATATAAAGTCGTGAAGCGTTCTGCCTTTTCGAATACAAATGTCCCGAGCAGTAGCAGAATAAAGTCGGGGCTTTCCGATCTGAGGTTCCATGCTGTTTATCAATATCAAAAGGGGCTTTCCGCTTCCCCATTCCAGATCCGCTCCTAAGGGTCCCCAGGGTTTGGTCTTGGTATCTCCCCAATCAGATATCCGAATTTATGTCGCCCCTCGATGGCCATTTTAACAGATTGAGACCAGGAGAAATAATCCTGGCCGTTTAGTTTCTCTCCGATGGTTATCTCTGCAGAGATTCCCCCATAACCAGACAAAATATTCGCAGTAGGTAAAGTAGAGTAAGCAGTTACCAGGTTTTCCGAGTATAACGAAAGGCCAGAAGACAAATCTGGATGGGAATTTGTCGGATGATTCGTTGTGGTCCCACACTATGCCCCAAGTGCTGCAATCTATTGTTGGAGGCTAGCAATTTGTTGTTGAATTCCAACCAAAGTAAAGCCCAGTGGTCCAGGGTCTACCACGACTGATTGACCCACTTGGAACAGAGGCTGTAGGGTGCTGTCCGATAGGAACAGAAGAAGAATACTGACCAATAGGCACAGCATGCTAGGCGGCATGGATCTAAGGTTGGATCAGATATTGTAGGTCAGCGGTGTGGATCTGGTGTTCTGGACGAGTCGCAACTTGGAGGCCACTGGAGAAGACAGTCAAGCTCGTCGAATGCAGGACTGGAGCCGCGCTGGAAAAGGGGGCAGATGGGCTGAAGTTCGTCGAAAATCGAACCGGAGCCGCACTGAAAGAAGGGTCAGACGCCCTGGGATAACGCCTGAACGGATCGACACGCTGGAGATCGACGCTGTAACTCGTCGGCGAGCTGGCTTGGGTCGTCTGATCTGCAACCGACGGTGCGCTGGAGTTCTGAAGCGACATGATCGGCTGGTGCGCGAAGGCTGTGCTGATCTGCTCTCCAAACGGCGGCTGGATCTGGTGCGGCGCAGTTGAGCTAATCCCAAACAGCTGTTGTGACTGGATTGGGTTGAGAATCATCCGAAGGTATTGATTGATGGCGGCTTGAATTGTGGCGGTTGTTGATGCTTTTGCCATTGTTTCATCCTCTCCTAATGTTGCTGATTGAATTTCTTAAAGTGACCTAGGATTTCGTCACCTTGCTCTGATACCATATTGAAAAATAGGGAAGAAGAAAGAAGACAAGATTTAACGTGGAAAACCCTAGACCAAGGAGAAAAAACCACGATAGAGAAATTTTTATTAATTTTTATTATACCGTACAAAGCACCTAGACTCAGATATAAATAGCCCAATGACAGAAACCCTAAAACAGTAGACACCATGTAAAAAGACAAAAGCGCCCTTAGGGCAAAACCAACATTTTCAACAATATCAGCTATCACTTAGTAAAAGAACTGTGATATTTTCATATGCAAGCTTTAGTAGGATGTTAAGAGTACAAATCAACCTATAAGTAAACAAACCAAGAAGCAACAACAACAACTAGGTCCCAGGAAATTAGTGTTTCAAATAATACAAGACAAATTTTGTGGAATAAGAGATCTTTTGACCATTGGAACACAAAAAGATGAGCGTGTTCATTGCCTTAATAGTTTTAACTTACAAAACAAGTTGCTTCATACCTGAATGTTTAACATCATTGGGACTTACAAAACCTGGGAACTCCTCAAGATGGGAATTATTTCCCTTTAACGAGTTTGGATTGTTAAGTTGAGCATTAGGGGTGTTTACAGTGCTCTTCTCCTGGAAACCAGCTGGGGCATCAATTCTACCTTCGATATTGTAAAATGATGGTCAAATTTCAGTGGTTGATGAAGATGTTAATTCTAATAAGTATAGATGTGAACTTACCCCCAGGACTGGGAACATTTGAAGCAAGACTAGCATTTCCTTCTCCCCTCCAAGTTGGATTGCAACCTCTGGTTGTAACAGATGTAGCATGCAACTCCTGGAAACAGTTTTAGGATGTTATAGCTTTCGTAATTTCACATTCAAGCATCTATTAAAGATTTTACACAAAGAGACGTCTTATCATAATGACAAGGACCACTGTGTAATAGTAAAATGCTAGTTGGTAGTAGGTCAACCTCATCACCGGCTTGGCCCAACCCAAAGAATCAAAGGCCCAACCCCAAGCCCTAATTTGGATCGACCCGTCGAGCTAGCCTAAAAGCCCAATCCAATATAACAATATATTTTTTACATATAATTACTAATACTAATTAATAAATAATAATACCTTTAAAATTTTAAAAGGTCAATTCAACAACTAACTAAATTTCATCTACACATGCATGAAGGTTAAAACCAATAAATGAAGGGATTAAGTGCAAGGGTGGGTGGGAGTTGGTAAGTGAATATGATTTTAAAATCACTCTATAAATAAGTCTCTTCAAGGTTATTTTTAAATTTAAAATAAAAATTAATAATATAAAGAGTCAGTTCGAGCCCAATCCAAAGAGTCAGTCGAGCCCAATCCAATTTTGGCTCATCGAGCAAGGTCCATGGATTGAGCTATGGGCCTATGTATAAGAGGTTGGGTTGGCCCAAGTCTGGTACAATGTTAGTTGGCAGTGGCACAATTTTAATACTCTACATATGTCGTGTCTTGCCAAGATCTTGAAGCAAATGCATGATATACTGCTTCCCAGATCATATCTATAACCAAGTTGTTGTAACCAACAAGAAATTCATCACCTTCATTTCCAGCTCATCTGAAGTTTCTTTAACAAAAGGATGTTCCAGAAGTGCAGGCCATGTGAGTCGATTTTGAGGTACCTATCCCAAATTCAAGCACAAATCAAGTAAAAATGTGAAGTTGCAACACATTAGAAAACTGGTCAATTGAATCAGGCATTGAAACTTCAGAAGAACCTTGTTGAGCAGTCCTTTCAAAAAGGTCTTGAAACTTGAACTCATATTATCAGGATATTTAACTGGATCCTGGTTTATTGAATGTAAAATTAGCTAGCACTTTAAATATTTTGGAAAAAAAACATGGATAAATATTAAATCGTGAGATAGAATACCTTTACGATGTGCCGAATCAATGCATACACAGAGTTAGTGTAAAATGGTGGTTGGCCAACAAACAACTCATACCTGTTTCAGCCAGTATTCATTTTCCGTGAACTTAAAATGGTGTAGAGGCGAGGAAAACAAAATCACAGAATAAGGCACAGGTAATGTATAAGGTCATAAAATCCTTAAAGAAGGTGTTTTTACTAAAGTTTTCTACCAATGGATGGGTTTTCGATACATATTCCAACATTTTGTTTGTCATGGACTCATGAGAGAAGTGAAGCAACCAGTACCTAACCAATCCATGGAGTTTTAGAGCCATCTTAAAACTATAAAATTTTTCATTTTCCATGTGCATGGATAAGGGCCAGAGGGCCTATTGATTAAAAATTAATTTACAATTAATCTACACTACCTAAATATCATTCGTTATAAGTTAATTATTTTATTAAGTACCAACTTAATTTAATTGAATTAATATACTAAATCCTGATTAATTATTATATTTATTTTAATTAATTTTGATTGATTAAGTAGTTTAAATTTTATTTACTATTTTTTTTTTTTACTATTAAATATCAACTTTGATTCACTAATCAACAACTTAATTTTGTATTGACTTATTATACAAGTTAGTTAGAACTTCTTAAATTTTGTATGTTAATCTTTATAGAAGCAATTAATTCATTAAATGCACAATAATGGACAATACTCGAAAAAGATTCACATGCAAAACTAAATACAAATATCATCTCGTCACCAATAGCTAGTCCTAGCATGATATATACATGCAACCATAGGAACAAATAACCGCCTCTAGATGTTCAACATATTTAAAACGCAAGGTTTTCTGCCTTAAGTTGTTTCATACCATCATTCATCCCCATCAATATATACATGCAACCATAGGAACACAATTTGATTAGGCCTTCACAAGGGAGAATAACCGTGTAAACTATCAAGTTCCCAATAATTGTATTGTTGGGCATTTGATCACTATCTTCCATAAATATTGCATGAACGTCAACAAAATCAACGACGGAACTTGAAATTGGGAAATCCATCATTTGCCGTTATGAACCAATCTTCTACTTCCTAAGTACGGGAATTACCCCAAGTAGAAAACAAAGACTGCTTTTCTCCATTATGTATGGCTTTGTAATAAAATGCAGTATGTGAACGTGATAGACCTTGAGCTTAACCATAAAAGAATGCACAAGGACGATTGATGCAGTCTTGTAGTATCTTGGGTTAATCTTGTAGTATCTCGGGTTAATCTGGCATGTTTTTTGGGATATTTAGTCATTCTTAGGTTAATTAATTTTTACCGTGGGCCTTTATGTTTAGTTCTTTAAAGAGTTTTTATTTCGCGTTAATGCTTTAGAACCAATCTTGGTTATTCTGTTTTCTGTCCAGCAGATTAGTTAAAGTTTTTCTAACACTAATTAGTTGGTTAGTTGGTCTTAAGCTCTATAAATAGCTTGCTGTATTCATTTGCACAGATCAGTTTTTTAATAAAATTCACTTCCAGACTTCAGTTTCTATCAGAACTGGTATCAGAGCTCTTCGAGAAAGGGACTCTAATGGCAGGTAAGAAATCTACCACTGCTTCTGAGAAAGATAAGGCTGCAATGACATCCCCACCAGCTTTGGTCTTCAACCCAACGCTTTTCTGTTGGTTGAGAGAGGCCTTGAAAATATGGAAATTTCATGGCCACCATTGGCTGCACACTTGGAAAGAATTCGCTTGCTGTATTCATTTGCACAGATCAGTTTTTTAATAAAATTCACTTCCAGACTTCAGTTTCTATCAGAACTGGTATCAGAGCTCTTCGAGAAAGGGACTCTAATGGGCAGGTAAGAAATCTACCACTGCTTCTGAGAAAGATAAGGCTGCAATGACATCCCCACCAGCTTTGTCTTCAACCGACGCTTTCTGTTGGTTGAGAGAGGCCTTGAAAATATGGAAATTTCATGGCCACCATGGCCGCACACTTGGAAAGAATTCGCTTGCTGTATTCATTTGCACAGATCAGTTTTTTTAATAAAATTCACATTCCAGACTTCAGTTTCTATCAGAACTGGTATCAGAGCTCTTCGAGAAAGGGACTCTAATGGCATGGTAAGAAATCTACCACTGCTTCTGAGAAAGATAAGGCTGCAATGACATCCCCACTCCCAGCTTTGCTCTATGCATTTGTCTCAACCCGACGCTTTCTGTTGGTTGAGAGAGGCCTTGAAAATATGGAAATTTCATGGCCACCATTGGCTGCACACTTGGATGAAGAATCGAATCAAGATTGGATCAAGTTCATCCACCAAATCAACCAAGAAACCAAGATATTGAACAACCTATAGGAGAACATCAGGAAGAAAACCCAGCAAAGATTGGACAGATTGTACAGCAGAGACAAGCCATCCTACAGATTGTACAGCAAAGAAATCACAGGGAACGAGATCCACCAAGAGAACAAGATTGGGATTCATCTAGCGAAGAAGAAGAATTTCTACACTGAGGCCTTCAACACGCAAAAAATCACAACTTCAGACGCCATGAAGGTTATGTACAAAACCATCAACCCAATTGGAACTCCAGCGATTACAAAATAAAGATTGATCTTCCAAGTTTTAATGGAAATCTTGAAGTAGAAGACTTTCTTGATTGGATCAAGAACGTCGAAAGCATCTTCGATTACATGAACACTCCCGAAGAAAAGAAAGTCAAGCTTGTAGCCTTGAAATTTGAAATTAAAGGGAGGTGCATCCACCTGGTGGGATCAATTACAAACAAACCGCAGAGCATTTGGAAAGAGGCCAATCAAACTTGGCCAAGAATGTCAAGCTACTCAAAGAGAACTTTCTGCCAATCAACTATGAGCATATACTCTTCAACCGTACCACCATTGCAAGCAAGGATCAAGGACAATGAGGGATTACACGGAAGAATTCCACAGATTGGGAGCTCGTTTGAATCTGTCCCATGGTGAAAGGTGTTGAAATATGATGTATTTGTCGTCCTAAGGGCACTTTAGTCCTTTTACTTTGTTTCTACAGCATGGTTTTTTCCTTAGTCTTTTTATATCTAAGTCTACGGTGTTGGGTATGTGACAAAAAATCAATAAAAATCTCTCTATTGTGATTTTTTCTCCTGGTCTAGGATTTTCTACAAAAAATTTTGTCTTCTTTCTTCTCCTTCTATTTTCAATATGGTATCAGAGCAAGGTGATGAAACCCTAGCTGCTATGGAAATTCAATCACCCTAGCCGGCAATGAAAATACATCAGAAGCAACCAATACCGCTACAATTCAGGCTGCTTCGACCGGTTTCTCCGATCCATCCTCAACCCTACGCAGTCACAACAGCTGATTGGAACCAGCCAAGCCACGTCAGAAGGGATCCCTCCAGCCGCATAGGTTCTTCCAGCCGTGCAAGGGATCGACAACATTCCTTCAACCGCACAGGTGATCGGTGCTGCCCAATCACACAAATCCACTGTTGGTCCTCTTGCCGTGCAGCCAATTGGGATCAGTAACACTTAGAGCCAACAGCCGGTCGCGCCTTTTTCCAACTTTGGCACCAGGTCCTTCGAGCCCCATCCGGGGCTGCCCACTCTATCCGACACCATCCCAACCATGCCACTCCAGTCGTTGTGATGTAAGAAGAATAGGGGTTAATTGGGTAATTAGATAATATTCTAGATTAATTCCATTTTTACTCCCACTTGTAGTAAAACATAGGAACTTTCCCCTCTGGTATGAAATACATTATTCATTCTAATAAAAGATCAACAATCTTGATTCTTGGAGAGAATTCTCTTCTTTTATCTCCTAGGCTACATCAATTTGGTATCAGAGCATCTGTCTGAGCCAATATTAACTGTCGCCAATGGAATTTCGGGAAACTCTTGATGACGTTGATCACAAGAGGGAGCTTCGTGAGTTGTGCTCGTTGCCAAACAACACACATCTAATTAGGGGAAACCCTTGAAATTCCAAGAAAGAAAGAAGAAACCAAAGATTTTTCAAGATTTTGCAAGAATGGACTATTACCGACCAAATATGGCGTCCAAGAAAAAATACAACAATTGGTATGGGCAGGAAAATCAAATTTACTTCGCAAAAGAGTGCTGGAATTTTGATTCAAGTGATTTTGAAGAAGAATTTCAACAATTTTGCCCATGCTCGATTTTCTCAAAGAACCTATCATTATCCACATTGGAAATTTGATTCTAGTGATTCTAGTGATTCTAGTGATTTGATGATGTATCAAGGGCAGTTTGGGATGGAATAAGAAGGCGACAATATCGGAAAAGGTCCCAAAGATCCAATCAAACCCATTTTTCAAGATATCAATGTAAAGATTGGGAGTTAGATGAATTAAATAATCATCAAGAATGGATTTTTACAGCCCAAGAGAAACGTTCAAGACTCAAAATTACTCTTTTGATTATGAAACACGATCAAGAAAGGTTGATTCAAGAGAATCAATGGATGAGTCCTATACCCATCATGAGATTAAAACATATTCAAGAATCCAACAAAATGACTACCTAGATCCTATAGCATTGGAGGAAATAAAGAAAACAACAAAAGAAATCCAACATTCATTGGGGAAAATGACTCAACATATTGACATCTACACCCCAACTTGAGGGGGAGTGTTGAAATATGATGTATTTGCCCTAAGGACATTTTAGTCCTTTTACTTTGTTTCTACAGCATTATCCAGAGTCTTTTTATATCTGAGTCTGTGGTGTTGGGTGTGTGACAAAATTAATAAAAATCTCTCTATCGTGGTTTTTTCTCCCTAGTCTAGGGTTTTCCACGTAAAATCTTGTCTTCTTTCTTCTTCCTTTTACTTTCAATAAAAGGTACAGGATTGTACGTTATGTTTCAGGCCTAAGACAAGAAATTCAAGAAAAGGTGGAACTCCAACCACTTGGACGCCTAGCTGAAGCTGTGACTTGGGCCAAGAAGATCGAAGGTCAGTTAGATAAGAAAAAGAAACAACCGGATAAAGGAAGTTCGTGGGAAAGACCAACTACATCTTATAGAAGAAACCAAATGGACAGTGCAAAAACAAGTCAAGAATTTTCAAAATCTAGTGGCCAAATATCCAACCAAACAATTGAAGTCTCGTGAAAAAACCACCAATGAAGGGAGAAATGTGGACTCTACAGCAAGAAAAGCTTCAAATCCCTACGATAAACCAAACTTAGGTAAATGTTTTTGCTGTGGCCAGCAAGGTCATTTATTTAATAATTGTCCTCAAAGAAGGGTTGCAGCCGTATTAAATGAAGAAGAAGATGTAGAAGAAGCTTCGGAAACAGAAGAGGAAGAAGAAGCCTTACCTAAAATCAGATGATGGGGATCGATTGTGTTGTATTGTGCAGAAAATTTTGTTGACTCCAACGACTAAATCTCAACACCAACGACATGCCCTATTCCGAACAAGATGCACTATTGAAGGAAAGGTTTGCAATGTTATAATTGACGGTGGAAGTAGTGAGAATATTGTCTCCAAGAAGTTAGTCACTGCCACTGCCCTCAAACTCAAAACAGAACCTCACCCTAATCCTTACAAGGTTTCTTGGATTAGAAAAGGAGGAGAAGCCCTTGTGGCTTGTTATAATTCTATAGTTAGGGTTTTCCATTCTTGTAAATATTTTGTGATATTTTCCTTTTCTATGCTTTGTACACTTGTATATGATCTTTGGTGAATGAATAGAGTATTCTGATTCTTTCTCAAACCTAAGAATTTGACATGGTATCAGAGCTGTCTAAACAAATTTAGGGTTTTGTGAACCTTAGGGTTTGAGAATTTAGAACCCGTTTGTGATACGTTTAGGGTTTTGTGGAGAGGTGAGTTTACACTTTTGCTCACAATCGCCGTCTTCGGTTCGTTCACCGTCGTTAGCCACCACCACCGGGGAAAAAAAAAAAAAAGAAGAAGAAGAAGAAGCTGTTTTTTTTCGACACTGCCCAATCCAACAAGGAGCCCAGCCGCCGATCTGCAAAACCCCAAAGTCCGGTTGCCATCTGACTAGCGCGTGAGGCTCACGTGCCGCTTGTTCCAACCTGCTGTTCGTCCACGCGCCGGCACGTGTAGGCACGTGCGCCATCATTTTTCGTCCGTCTTCTGTGGGTTTCCTCAGTGTTGTTGGCCCTTCTTGGTGGTGTATTTGTTTGGGATACATAGATATACTCACCGCTTGTAAAGACATCTCTTCAATAATTTAGGGTTTGATTCTCTGCTCTCTTGTGTCTATTTTTTGAGGTAATGGCTGATAAGAAACCAGTAATGTCTGAGATTGTTCCTATGGTGTCAAACGTAACTGAACACAAGTTGAATGGATCCAACTACTATTCATGGAGATCAAATCCAGGAGGTGTTGTTTGCTATTACTGTCATAAAACTGGCCATACGAAACGTGAATGCAGAAGATTGCTAAATAAAGGTCAGAGGATGCCATCACCCTCTGCACATGTCGCCTTTACTCTTGATAATCTTAACAAGTCAATTACGATTTCTGCAGAGGAGTTTGCTAAATTTCAGCAGTATCAAGAGTCATTGAGGGCATCATCTTCTACTCCCATTACGACCATCGCAAAGACAAGTAATATTTTTAAATGCCTTCTTTCCTCCACGTCAAAATAGGTCATCGACTCTGGCGCTACAGACCATATGACAGATAACCCAAGTTTATTCTCTAACCTTTGCACATCTACCTCTTCACCAAATGTCATTATAGCTGATAGAACCTCCACTCTTGTTTTAGGATCAGGAACCGTCCATCTCACTGAATCAATTTCTTTGTCATCAGTTTTAAATTTACCAAACCAAGCTTGTGGGCTCTGCTTTAATCCATACAAGGATTTACGAAGGCGACACACCATTCCATTCTCCCCCTGAGCAACAAACCCTGGTGGTTACTCCATATACACCTCTTCTTGAAGATTACCATGAAGAAACGCATTTTTAATATCAAGCTGATGTAAAGGCCAATGATTGATTGAAGCTAATGAAATAAACAACCTCACAGATGCCATTTTTGATACAGGAGAGAAAAAGTATCAGCATAGTCAAAAGTATCAGCATAGTCAACACCATAAGTTTGTGCGTAGCCTTTCACTACGAGGCGTGCTTTTAACCGAGCAACAGAACCATCAGGATTGACTTTAACTGCAAACACCCATTTGCAACCAATAGCCTTCTTTCCTGCAGGGAGAGAAACTAAATCCCAAGTACAATTATCATCTAAGGNGGATTGACTTTAACTGCAAACACCCATTTGCAACCAATAGCCTTCTTTCCTGCAGGGAGAGAAACTAAATCCCAAGTACAATTATCATCTAAGGCAGTCATCTCCTCCACCATTGCGGCACACCAACCCGGATGAGACAAAGCCTCATGAATAGTTTTTGGGATGGATATAGACTCTAAGGATGCAATGAATGAACATGTGGAAGGCGACAAATGGTTATATGAAACAAAAGAAGAAATAGGATCAGCACATGTACGTTTACCTTTACGAAGAGCAATAGGAAGATCATCACCCGTTTCTGGATCCAATGATGAAGAAAACTCTGGTACAGGGCATGGAACTGGAGGAGGTTGTCGTCGAGTATAGACCTTAACGATGAGAGGAAGAGTAGAGGTAGCCACAGGTAGAGATGAATCAGGAAGAGGATCGGAAGGAGAAATAACTGTGTAAACAAGGAAATCATCCTCTAATTCCTTATGCTCTCCCTGACTCTTATTCGAAGAGAAAGACGGTGATGAAAAAAATGGAGTATGTTCAAAAAACGTGATATCAGGAGAGACTAAATATTTATTTAGACTAGGACAATAACACCGATACCCCTTTTGGACACGAGAATAACCAAGGAAAATACATTTTAAGGACTTTGGATCCAACTTGGTATGCTGAGGCCGAACATCCTGAACAAAGTAGGTACAACCAAATATTTTGGGTGGAATGGGAAACAAATGTTGCTTGGGGCATAAAGTACGAAAAGGTATCTCACCCTTAAGAATGGAAGAGGACATGCAATTTATTAAGAAACAAGCTGTGGAAACAGCATCAGCCCAAAAGAATTTTGGAACATGCATCTGAAACAGCAAAGCTTTGGTTGTCTCAAGGAGATGACGATTCTTTCGTTCGTATATATGGAGCAACCATTAGGGTTTGTTGCTCAGGGGGAGAATGGAACGATGTGTCGCCTTCGTAAATCCTTGTATGGATTAAAGCAGAGCCCACGAGCTTGGTTGGGTAAATTTAGTCAGGTGATTGAAAGCTTTGGAAAGCGGAAGAGCAGGTCAAATCATTCAGTCTTTTTTAAGAGATCTGAGAGTGGTGTCATCTTGTTAGTCGTATATGTGGATGATATTGTGATTACTGTGATGATGTTTTAGGGATCCAGTCTCTAAAGACCTTTCTTCATAGTCAATTCCATACAAAAGATTTTGGCATGTTGAAATACTTCTTAGGAATTGAGGTAATAAGAAGCAAGAAAGGAATTCTATTATCACAGAAAAAATATGTACTTGACTTGTTGACTGAAACAGGAAAGCTAGAGGCTAAGCCATGTAGTACCCCAATGATGCCCAACTTATAGCTCACAAAAGATGGAGAATTGCTAAAAGATCCTGAAAGATATAGGAGGTTAGTGGGAAAACTTAATTACCTTACGGTGACTCGACCCGACATAGCATTGTGAGTCAGTACATGTCATGCCTTACAGTTGATCATTGGGTTGCATTGGAACAGATTCTTTGTTATTTGAAGGCTCCTCCCGGGCGTGGTTTATTATATAAGGATTACGGTCATACTAATATTGAATGTTTCTCAGACGCTGATTGGGCAGGATCTAAAGAAGACAGAAGATCAACCTCAGGGTATTGTGTTTTTGTTGGTAGTAATTTGATTTCTTGGAAGAGTAAGAAGCAAAATGTGGTGTCACGTTCAAGTGCAGAATCAGAATATAGAGCAATGGCACAATCTGTGTGTGAATTGACTTGGATATATTGAAACTTCCTTGTGAGTTGGGATTTGAATCACCACATCGACAAAGTTGTGGTGTGATAATCAAAGGCAGCACTTCATATCGCGTCTAATCCAGTATTTTCATGAAAGGACTAAACATATTGAAGTTGATTGCCATTTTGTTAACGTGAGAAAATTCAACAAGGGGTTGGTATCTACACAGGATATGTGAAGACTTGAGAACAATTAGGAGATATCTTCAACGAAAGCATTGGATGGAAGACGTATAGATTATCTATGTAACAAGTTGGGCATGATTAACATATATTGCTCCAGACTTGAGGGGGAGTGTTATAATTCTATAGTTAGGGTTTTCCATTCTTGTAAATATTTTGTGATATTTTCCTTTTCTATGCTTTGTACACTTGTATATATTCATATCTTTGGTGAATGAATAGAGTATTTTGATTCTTTCTCAAACCTAAGAGTTTTACATGGTTGAAACTTGTTCTATAACTCTATCCATTCGGAAATCAATACAAAGATCAGATTTCTTGTGACATTATTGACATGGATGCATGCCATGTCCTTTTGAGAAGGCCTTGGCAGTATGATGTTCGAGCAACCCACAAATTACAGTGGATGGGGAAGAAAATCATCCTTCTACCAATTGGCAAGGATGAACAACCAAGAAAGAAAAAGTCCATTGAAGGAATGCAAAAGCAATTGTTCTTAGTTATAAACAATTTTATGCTGATCCTAAAGACACATGGGCTTTAGTAATTCAAGAACCAGAAATTGAAGAACATAAAAGAAACCACGACAAGAGAGTGGATGAGCTATTGACAGATTTCACACACCCTCCCTCCTCCTCTAAGGGAAATACAACATCAAATTGATCTTACTCCTGGAGCTACAATACCCAATTTACCCCACTACAAAATGAGTCCCAAAGAATATGTCATACTACAAAAGGAATTACAAAATTTACTTGATAAGGAGCATAAGTCCATGTGATGTACCGGCGTTGTTAACCCTTAAGAGAGATGGGACTTGGCATATGTGTGTTGATAGCCGAGCAATTAACAAAATAACTACCAAGTATAGATTCCCAATACCAAGAATATCTAATTTGTTTGATCAATTGGGAGGAGCCAATATTTTTCTAAAATAGATCTTAAAAGCAGTTACCACAAAATTCGTATTCAGCCAGGCAATGAATGGAAAACAACCTTTAAAACAAATGAAGGCTTATTCGAGTGGCTTGTCATGCCATTCGGCCTTTCCAACGCACCTAGCACATTTATGTATTTAATGAATCAGGTTCTACTTCCATTCTTAAATAAATTTCTTATTGTTTACTTTGATGATATTCTTGTGTACAACAGAAGTGTTGAAGATCACTTGGAGCATTTAAGAAAAGTGTTCAACAATTAGACAACTACATGTTATACATCAATCTAAAAAAAATGCACATTCCTTGTAACAACCATACACTTCTTGGGATTTGTCATCAGCAACAAAGGCATCACCACAGTCCCAGCTAAAACAACAGCCATCTCTGAATGGCCAACTCCAAAAACAGTAACGGATGTACAATGCTTTATGGGTTTAGCATCGTTTTATAGAAAGTTCATTAGACCTTTAGTTCTATTGCCACTCCTCTCACAAATTGTTTAAAGAAGGGTAGGCTCCAATGGACAAAAGAACAAAATGATAGCTTTGACTTATCAATGAAAAAACTAAGCAATGCTCCTGTTTTGGCATTTCCAGATTTTAATCTCCCTTTCCAAGTCTCAGTCGATGCATCTAGTGTAGGAATAAGAGCAGTATTATCACAAAATGATCACCCAATTGAATATTACAGTGAAAATTTGAGTGTCAAGAGCAAAATGTACTTATGAGAAAGAGCTCTATTCACTTGTTAAGGCTCTAAAAAATCTGGGCACATTATTTAATAAGTAAAGAATTTATCTTATTTACTGACCATTTCTCTTTAAAGTTTCTGCAAACTCAAAAACAGATCAGCCGCATGCACGCTCGCTGGATCACATTTATCCAACGTTTTGACTTTGTTATAAAACATAAATCAGGAGAATCTAACAAAGTAGCAGATGCCCTTAGCCGAAAACACCAATTGTTGGCTATTGTGAAAGGGAAAGTGATAGCCTTTGAACAATTAGCTAAATATTATCCTACTGACCCCCAGAATTTGCTACCATATGGAGAGATTGCAATGCAAATGTCCATACAGGGGACTTTAATTTAATTGAAGGATACCTACAAGGGCAATCAATTATGTATCCCTTTTTGGATCTCTTCAAGAAGCATTGCTCCGTGAAGTTCATGCTGGTGGCCTCAGTAGACATTTTGGACAAGATAAGACTCTTGATTTACTTTCAAAACGTCTTTATTGGCCTAAATTACGTCGTGATGTGACTAACTTTGTTAAAAGATGCTATGTTTCTCAAACATCTAAAGGATCATCCCAAAATACCAGTTCTCTACAATCCACTGTCGATCCCTAATACTATTAGAGGATTTATCCATGGACTTCATCCTGGGACTTCCTAAGACCCAACGAGGATATGACTCTGTGCTTGTTGTAGTAGACCAATTTAGTAAGATGTCTCACTTCCTTCCTTGCAAATAAACTTCTGATGTAGTTTATGTTGCTAATCTATTTTTCAGGGAGATTGTAAGACTACATGGCATCCCCAAATCAATAGTTTCGGATCAAGATGTCAAATTTTTGAGTTATTTTTGGCATACGAGAAAAAGTTTGAGACAAACTTCAAATTTAGCACTACGAGCAATCCTCAAACGAATAGACAGACGGAAGTTACCAATAGAACTTTGGGAACTTAATCCATTATTTAGGAGGAACCAAACCTAAACAGTGGGATCTTTCATTGGTTGGTTCAAGCTAAATTTGCGTTTAATCATATGAAAAACAAATCAATAGGGAAGCCTCCATTTGAGATAGTATACACTCATCTCCTCGGTTAACCGTTGACCTTGCTAATCGTCCTTGTACTTTTCATGTCAGTATGGAGGCTGAAGAAATAGCTGAAAGAATAGTGGAGCTACATAAAGATGTTCGTGATTAGCTTGAAAAGGCAAATTCTTCTTACAAATCAACTGCTGATAAATGTCGACGAGAGAAAACCTTTGTTGTTGGTGACCTTGTCATGGTGTTTCTACAAAAAAAGCCGATTACCTACTGGACACCAAACAAAACTTACTCCTAAGAAGATTGGTCCTCTTTAGATTTTACGAAGAATTAGAACTAATGCCTATCGGGTTGAGCTACCACCATGACTAAACATTCATCCCACCTCTTGTGGAATTTCATAACCCAGATTCCTTAACTCTCGCCACCTGCTCTTGTGGACGGGTTCAATTTTGGAGGGTTGGAATATGATGCAGTCTTGTAGTATCTTGGGTTAATCTTGCATGTTTCTTTGGATATTTAGTCATTGTGGTTAATTAATTTTTACCGTGGGCCTTTATGTTTAGTTCTTTAAAGAGTTCTGTATTTAGCATTAATTCTTTAGAACCAATCATGTTATGCTGTTTTCTGTCCAGCAGATTAGTTAAAGTTTTTCTAAGACTTAGTTGGTTAGTTGGTCTCAAGCTCCATAAATAGCTTGTTGTATGCATCTGCACAGTTCAGTTTTTTAATAAAATTCACTTCCAGACTTCAGTTTCTATCAACGATGCTCAACTTACATACAAGCAACGGTGATTGAGGATTTCATTAGATCAATAAAACTCAAGTATATACGTGACTGACCTTCTTCACCATAAGTAATCTCTTAAGACATAGGGATCATGAAAAGTAGACAATCTATTAGAACATTGCAAAAAAAAAGTAACACAGCCTCAATTGTCTATTCTATGGAATAATAGCATATGGATGAAAATTGAACAAAGACATAAAATCTTAAACAGCCAATAGGATGAATAAGAGAGTAGCCAAAGAGATTATTCAACTAACAATTAAGAAAAATCAGATACAACATAAGAATGAAAAATACGTAATTTCATAATAGAAGATAATGAACAGAAATAAAATTGACGGAAATAATCCACGTACAATATCACTCCCAATGACCACAGGTCTGCAGTGTGATTATAGGGTTGCTCACGGACCAATTCTGGAGCCATGTACAAAGGCGTGCCTAAATAAAGTCAATGACAAAATATTAATAAACAAACAGGGAGTGTGACAACTTTATAATAGTTTAGTTAAAACCGGAAAGCCTCGAAACACATTCACATCATATAGTTATCAAAAAAACTTTACATTTTACAATGCAATAAGGCAGATGAATGGAAAGTACATTATTGCTCAAAATCATAGCAACTCTAACAATCACTGGTTACCAAAGGATAGAGCATAATAAAAGATTCCCTCTAACGCAAAGAAAAGGAGGAATGCCTGTATTTGACAACCAGATGCAAATTGTCCTTTTCAATTTCTGGTAATCATATAAAGCATATAGAAAACAATTCAATTTACCTTTTATTGACCGCAAAACGACAGTATTTGTTGACATTGCTCGAGCAAACCCAAAATCACAAAGCTGAGGTAAGTAAAGCATAAAAAGAGTAGGGGGTGTCAGTATATGACTAAAATAATTAAGTAAGAAAAATTGTATCGCATTGTGTAGTTGGATTGTTAAAAGTATGGAATGTGCCAAAAATAATAGCATATAAAGCAAAATTGAATGAGATAAACTGGTACTGATAGTACACAAAAACATTCAATCAAATTATTTCATCAATGCATTACAAAAAATGCGGTATAACTTATATGAAAAAAAAGGTAATTTTAATAAATTCACACACCTATGTACTGAATTGATGTAGAATTAAAGCAAGCTGCTTAATACAAGGGGAAAAAACAAAGAAATATGTAACAGAAGCCCCAAAAGTGGAGCTTCAAAATAAATATACTTTTTCAAATGTCAAGAGTGCAAAAAACTTTTATAAGAAACAAGGATGAAAATATCAACAAGTATGCCTTGGATTTAGGATCTGCCAATGGATATTTGGATGACAGCAGATACTTCACAAATAATCATGGATATATATAATAGATAGTTACAAAAATTGTTCATAAATTTAAGTCGTGAGAGTGTAGAGATAAATGCATAGCATTGAAGACCGAAAGAGAGAGACAAATTAAAAGTAGAGAGATGAGCAAACCAAAAAGGAAAAACTCAAGAGAGATAAAAAGACCACGAGAGAAGGGAGAGGGAGTGCTAGAACGAAAACAATTTAATTGAAGGAAAAAGATAGAATAATTAGACAAAAAAATTAGGGGGTGTTTTGGTGTTGAGTTGAATTACGAAGTCTGTTATTAGTATGTTGGATTTAGGAAGTTTATGTGTGAAGATGGAATTCCTCAACAAATGTGCAAAAGAGAGAAAAATGGGGAAGATGGAGTTTCTCGATAAATGTACAAACTCTATTGAAGTTTGTTGAGTTGAGTTATTTAACACCGACTTATGAAGTCGGTAGACCAAGCACCCCCATAGAGTTAAGACAGCTGAAGCAAAAGTTGAAATGAGAGAAAGGGTGGTAAGTAGTCAAGATAAAATAAGAACAAACATTAAATAGAAAGGGGAGGCCAAAAGACAGGGAGAGATAGAAAGAGAACTAGAACAGAATAATAAAATGAGGGAGGGAGGAAAAGCTACAACAAAGTAGATAGGAAGTAAGGTGGCGAGAGAAGGACCTAAAAGTGAAACTGGAAAATAGTGGAACAAATAGCCTGTTATTGTCTCCCTTCATACGATCATATCAACTATATTTATTACCAACTCATACTGACAAACTCTTTGGCTAATTACTAATGTTTACTTAATATCATTTTCTACATTGATGTATGTTCATCTACCAAATATTGTCCTGATAAATTATCCTATAGTGGCAAGTCACACATATATTATACGTCACCAAACTTGCACATCTCCCTGCCCACTTATTGATGCAGAACATTCGAAATTTTTGACTTATCAACAACATTGCTAATATTCTTCCATAATTAGAATACATCTACATCGTACTACCGAAACAAGTTTGACACTATAGAACACTTAAAGAAGTTCAAGTTACTACTATTGAGTTACAGAACACTTAAAAACATATTACTAGTAACAGACAGATACGGTCAACATGATATGGTGAGGACAAACCTTCACAACAGATCCAGCTCCAATAAGAATATTTTGGGGCTTCATATCACGGTGGATTATACGATTGGAGTGCAAATAGTGCAATGCTCTTACCTGAAAGTTTTTGTTCTAATCAGGTTAAGAGAATATTCAAAAACTCATACAATTGAACGATCCTATAAAGTCTTGGTAACCTAACCTAGAATAATAATTGACCAAGAAAAGAGATAAATTCAGGAATTACCAACTGTTTCGCAATTGCTTGAACTTGCTCTTCGGGAAGGCATTTATCATCCTCTAGGATCTCAAAAAGTTCACCCTAGCAATCAGAAATTGTCACATGCATGAAACTGATTTTGCATAAGCTAGGTTTGGTTATAAGTTCCTTTTGTTAAGAAGCAAGCTTCATTTCTATCGAGAAAAGATTTGCACATTACTTGTTCTACAAAAACAGATTTCACTTTCTATCAAGAAATGTATGTCATTCTGTTCTAAGTGGAAGTCCCTTTTACTTTGTACTTTGCAACGTAATCTTGTGGATTTCGGTTGAATATTTATTAAATAGATTTTGGTTACTGTACCATAATGTTTCAATCATACAGGAAAAGTTCTGATTCCTTTTATGTGTGTGTGTGTGTGTCATTACTTCATGCAGAGAATTTTGCAATCTACAATAAATGGGCAAAAATGTATGCTATAGATATATTTAATCAATATCAAGAGAAAAAAGAAGATGAATTACTTGTGCAAATTCAGTGACAACGCAAAACTCTTGCGGGCTTTCAAACGAGTCGAGCATTTCGATGATATTTTCATGCTTCAGCTTTCTTAATATCTGCAACATTATGAAAACTAGATACCTTAATTTAATGGAGGAAATGAAATAATAAGGATTAATCTCACAAAATAATGGTCATTCTTCACTTATTATACGTGATTGCATAGAAATAGAAAATACTATAAATAAAGAAGCGAAAAAGTATTTCTAGCACCTTAAATTCTTTTAAATATGAAATAGAAAATTTGAAGTGTGCCAAGCAACTTAAGTTCCTTATTTTAAGAAATAAAGTACAAAAATAGTAGTATGCGACTATGCATTGCACCTTAACTTTCTTTCTACCAATACAACAATCACCAAATGTTACACCCACCGGAAAAGTAATTTTACTTCCTCTGAAGTATTTCCTTCACCAGATCAATTGGGAACACAGAGAAACAAAATATGCAACTAATATAATCACAACGAAGAAACGATATACAAAATTACAGACAGTGCATGTAGGAATACCGAGAAAATTAGTCGTGTACCTCAATTTCCTGTCTTAAATTATGAATGTCTTTCTCGCTTTTTCCATGCTTCATAATAAACTTCATTGCAACGGTCTGAGAAGAGCCACAAACAACTTTAATTAATAACCTTAACGAGCAAAGCAAAAGAATTATAATAAATACACAATTCACCTGGCCTGTGTTCTTTCGCCTCCCCTTGTACACTTTACCAAAAGACCCCTCCCCAACCAGCTCGATTACATGGTAATTTTCAACACCCATTCTGTGAATAGAACAGAATAAAAATATATCAATGCAATGAATGGGAAAACGATATATATATATACGTACATATAGATATACATACATACATATACACACACATGCGCACACACACATATATATACAGGGAAAATAAACAAATGAAAATGGGCAGAGAATTATGATTCGTATCATGGAACTGAGGCGAGAATAAGTCACAAAGAAATAGTAAATGATTTACAGATATTTGACGGTAACCCTTCAACAGAAATACAATCGATATCGAACAAAAAATCACAACACAAGTAGAGACCCATTAATCCAATGGTCTCAAATTACGTCAAGTCATAAATCATGAAATCATAGAATGCAAATAGTGCCCCGATGAGTCCGAAATGCGTCCAGTGGAAGTGGGCTGGAAGCAAACAGTGAATAAAATACTTTAGACAAGCAACTAAGTAAGCAATTGAGAGCGACGGAGGGCATCTAGAGGAAATGGTCTTGAAATTCAAGTAGTCAAACAAAGGGGTCAAGAAATTAAAAAGAGGACGAAAGAGGAGTGAGGAACTACCTGCGCTTGATGATTGCAGAAAATTGTTGCTGACTTTTTCTTATCTGATCGAAAATCAACTCAAAGCAAGTGTATCAGAGATCGATAGTAGATCGAAACTTGAAATGAGATTACAGATACACGGAGCAAAAATAGAGAGAGAGAGAGATTGATGAAATTGGGGTTTCTTCTTCTTTCCCCCGTTTATGTATTTCAAAATTGAACTACAACGTTCGGATTCGGGATAGATAAATATCTAATAACAATATATTTAAAGCTACAACAAAGTAAATAGGCTTCTAGATTTGGGCTCATGGGCTGTGGGTTGTGGGCTGAATATGGACTGGAGTATTTAAAATGGGGTTTCTACCCATATAGCCTTAATTATAACTCAATATTATACTTATATCTTGAATTTTTCATTTTTTCATAAATGTCACGGTGAACTTCATATTTTAAAAAAAAAAATAAGTGGTCTTTTATTATTTAACCCTCTAAGCATTAAAAAAATATAAAAGTGGAAAAACTTTTTATATCTCACTCGCCTCCATTAATGATTCTTTTTAATAATTTCGTTTCTCTCCCATCTTTTCATATCCAAACCACATTTCATCTTTTCATATCCAATTCACACTTCGTCTTCTTCAATTTCTCTCTCATCTTTCCATCTATGTCTCTCTCTCTTCGTCCACCTTGCCACCGTCACCACCTCTCTCTGTCAGTCCATCGTTGTCATCTCCTTTCGTCTGTCCACCTTGCCATCGTCGACAAGGCGCCTACCAAGATCTAGTTGTCACCTTCTTCCTCAGATCCGACGCATAGAGCAAATCTTCTGATGCGGGACAAATAGATTCAGCACATCTTCGGCATGTGGCGAGCAGATCTGGCGCGGGGCATTTTTTACAACGTTGGGATGGGAGATTTTGGCGTGGGTGATTTTTCCGGCCTAGGCAAGCAGATTCGGCGTGGGTTGTTTTTCCAATGTGGGGCGAACGGATCCAACACGGGATGAACTATTTGCGTAGGGTTCTGGATGATGACGGTCGACGGTAGTATATAGGGTGGTTTTTTTATATATACTATGATATATATTGTCATATGGGGGTCTTTATGATACATACTGTCGTATGGTGATTTTTCGTTTTCAATATATAAGATGGTTTTTTTTATATGTGTTGTGATATATATATTCTTGTTCAATATATACTATGATACATATTTTCGATTTTTTAGTTTGAATATTTGCAAACATCTAAAATGATGTTCGAAGATATAGAAACATACATATCAAAGCAATAAAATATCAATACCTAATTATAAGTGCATATATATCATAATACTTGGGATATACACATCAAATAAACAAAAAAAAAAATATTGACATACATGTCAAAAAGTATTTGAGTTCTAAGGTATATTTAAAAACAACCATTAATATTTGAGTAGATATAAAATATATTTACCAGTATATTTCATAAATTTTTTAGAATGTTTCCAAATAAACAATGTAATATATTACATGTACAAATGAACAAACATGAATTGATCACTAAGATCGACATTAAAAACAAAATGGTGATTTATGTCAATAATTGAATCAATCTCTAATTTATATATTGTGGTATATTTCATATATTTGTTAGAATATTTTCAAATACCTAACAAAGTGTTACGAGGTATATTTTAAATAACCATGAATCCGAAAACAAATACGTGAAACCAACGAAAATAGAAAATAAAATATCATAAAATGCATTTTATCTCTCCAATTAAATTAGATAAATAAAAAAATTTCAAATTCTCTGCCTCCATTTGAAAACGTTAAAAAATCATATTAAATGCATCTTATCTCTATGTAATCAATGCAGTTTCTCTCTTCATCACTAATTCAATAACAAAAAACGAAAATAAAAAAATAAATAATTATACAAAAAAAAAAAACAATTATGCACGAAAAATTAAGAAAAGGTAGATCTGTCCACAAAAATTACAAAAAACATCCATTGAATGGTAGCATAAGTGATAACTCTTCGACGATCGTGATGATAACTCTTCATTGAAAAAATTCAAAAAAATTATAAGTGATTTTGTTTATAATAGCATTTGTTCTGAACGGTAGATAACTCTCCGAGAGAGATTCTAGTATCATGCTTACTTGACTCGTCTCATCTATCATCGCCCCTCGTGAGCCTTCGCAACATTAAAATGAACCATCATATCGAGAGCATGTTCTCTTACGCTGGTTCCATCTTTCATGCGCATAACACAGATATACGTAATGACTTCATGTCTAACAGAGAATGACGGTTGCCCATACATCTCCTGTAATGATACCATTGTCTCACGGGCGGTGCCCATGACCTCATACTTCTTATTGAGTACATCAGATATACTCGCTAAGATATAGGCCCGAGCTTTCCCATTAGCCCTCACCCACCTATCATAGATGTCCAAAACATTTCGGGTGGCTGTTGAACTAGGAACCGGAGAACATTCCTCTATCAACATAAACCTCACATCGTCTACAACTAATATCGTATTGATGTTTGATTTCCATTTTGAATAACCATCTCTATTAAATTTATCGGAAGCTCGCAATTGTATGACTGAGTTCGACATTGCTGAAACATTTTAAACAAACTCTATTAAATATGCATCTAAATCTATTTTTAGCAAAAATAAAGTACCAAATAAATCTTTATTTATTTGCAACGATACTTTAACGATTTAGAACAATTGCTACTAAAGGGAAGTCAAGAATTCCTTCACAAAAGCAAGACAATTCTTAATCAAATACTATATCAGAATAACTTCTTATTCTTATAGCTCTTTTGGTTATCATTTTCAGTCAAGATCTTTACTAACAATTAGTAATTCTTGTAAATGTGACCCGCCATTTTCAGATCTTATAGAACGGTATGAATATGCCTCCGAAATAGAAGACAATACATAAGACGGAACTATAAGACACTATTCATTTTACTGAAGTCTGGGTTGTTCCGAATCCTATGTTACAACCCTCTGAGGGGATCGTCGCGGTTAACGACTAGCAGTGCCGCCTAAAAATGATAGCAAACACAACATAGGAATCTCACGGTTCAGACCAATGGAGGAGACCGTAGGGCAATGTTGACACATTTCCTTCACCCACTTAATATGAACTACCTCCCTCATTCACCTTGTTATTGACCCATGCAAACACTTTCCGAATTGAGCAATCGTGGTAAAAGCGACACGAAGCAGGGCATGGATCTCATGGTGTGAACTCTTGAGGACATGAGAGCTAATAACTATATATCGAATATATTTTTAATCTTCCACTGAAGTGTTCTATATGTTTGGGTATTTATTTAGGTGTAACGACTAAATTTAAACAACCTAAGTCTAAGTGGTTTATCCAAGTATAATGCTTATAATTGGATTTAACCTATAATGTCTAGGTGATAAACCATTTTATTATCTCACGTCACTCATGCAAGCTCATAAAATTAGTTAACAATGCTAAATCTTTCAATCATAATCCCCCAGGTAGGAGATGTTCTGTAAACCGTCAACTTAAGTACCCCCAACCTTAGACAGGTTTATGAACCGATATGAGTTTGTAATCAAATTTTATAAGGTAAAAATTTATTTTAACGATTAAAACTAGTTGTTGACCTAAGTGAGCATGCAACTGTTCTTTGTTATGGATTTTAAACATTTAACCCAATTTTATAACAGCTTACAAAATTTGTAGACATGTTAAACATCCACAACATTCAACAAAGGCATTCAACATCTAATATAACCCTAACATGCATACTATATATTATATAACATTTATAACATACTTTCAATGCATGTAACATGCTTCCTACAGTGGGATTTTAAATCTACATGGCATATTGTATGCACATACATGAATCATTTAATTATTACATACATCATATGTATAAATAATTAAATACTAACTTATGTAGTTTTAGTTTTGGCATAAACAAGCAAACAGAAGCCTAACTTTTACAAACAGCTTAAAAACCGTCTTTGAACCGCTTCACATCGAACTCAAGCATCTTGAACTAGACTGGATAAGTCTGAACCAGACCAACAAAATCTGAACTGGACCAGTTAAAAACCTTTTGAAGCTGAACCAGATTGGACCTCGAGAAAACCGATCGAACCGGCTACTCTCGGTCAAACCTCAAAATCTCGCTAAGGTTGATCGTGTAACACTGAAGGCTATCGTCTAACACCATCACCTAGTGTTGGGCAAAGATACACGATCGCTTAGTGTCTTCTGTATATCACATAGTGCAATCGTTTAGCTCTCGGGTAGAACTACACGATCGCTTAACACCATCGCATAGCGCTTCTTGTCATCATTTAGTTTCCACTGCAGCTACATGATCGTTTAATTCCATTACATAGAACTTCATCGCATCGTTGAGTGCCGCAGCTACACGATCGCTTAGTTCCATCGCATAGAACTTCATTGTATCGTTTAGCTCGCGACGTAGCTACACGATCGTGTAATGCCATCGTATAGCACCTCTAACACATTGTTTAGTTCCCACGCAAAGCTACACGATCACGTAATGCTATTTCATAGAATTTCAACACATCGTTTAGCTCCCGCAGGTACACGGTCGTCTAGCATTCAACATCACAACGACCAGCGCTCATAGCTATATGATTGTCTGAATTTTCTTCACATCGTGTAATGCCTGGAGCTAGATGATCGTTTAGCGTCTGAACCTTAATGACAATTTTGAGTAGAAGCTGGAAAAAACTGAAAATGCAGCTCGACCTTCTTCATTTGTTTCTTCAATTATGGCTTAATTTCAACTTTAATGACTCCAAATAAATTATAAACTCTTGATAACAAATATAAGCTCATGAATCAATAGCCAATTATAAATTTAATTGAGAAATTAAAGAGAAATAAAATGTCAAAACTCAGAAAGCCATATAAGTGATCAGTTTCATATATCCCATGAAAAACACCCACTACAACAAAATTAAACCAAATTGAATGCTTATATGACGCTCTGATACCAATTGTAAGAGTGTATTAACATGCAACAGAAACAATAAGGATCAATAAACATTCAAATTCACTAATTTTGGCAGAAATAAATGCATGCTCATCTAAATATAAGAGTGTGTGTAGTCATACCTTTGTAGAACTCTTCAAGATCTTGATCAATGTCAGTTGTCTCCTCTAAAGATCACCATGAACCACCTCAAGATCTTCCTCACTATCCTCTTGGAGCTTTAGAACGAGTTATGGGACTCAAAAACAACTTGAAGCAATGAAAAAAACAAGGAGAAGCTCACAGCACCACACAACTTGAAGAACTCTTCTTCAACCTAAAATTTTCTCTAAAATTTCATTAGAATGCATGCCTCAAATTTACTCCAATCTTCTTTATTTATTGCAGGTGAACATGTAAAGAAGATCATTGCATGAGTTGTAGCTATGAATTGCAGCTCATGCTTTGAGTAAATGAGGATAAAGTAAATGTTGTTTGTGTGAGCATGTAGAAGATGGGTAATTGAAAACTTATTTTTCCATTTGTGTATGTTTCTAGCTTTTCAGTTTAATATTATCAAAACCGATTTCAAAATCAAATTTGATTTTTAAAACTAAAAATTCATTTCATAAATTAATTTAATATTAAATTATTTTTTGCACAAATCCATATTCATATATTTAAATCATATTTAAAAATAAATTCTCCTATTCCGTTTAATTTTAATTTGAACGTTTCAAATTAACTTATTAAGCTACTCTAAAGTTTATCCATTTAGGAGCTAGTAGTGGAACCTCGCAAATCTACAGATCATGGGCTCCAACGATCCGAGATCAATCGACTAAACTCATTAGATCGAACTAACCCCTATTTGTTAACTAATGGGTCACTCCACTATAGCACATAGTTGAACTCTCCTCACTGTAGATATATTATGTCCACTTTACATAACCATAATCAGTAAGTCGATCCTTCATAGGTTGTTCGTAATCACAGCTGGGTCAAGATAACCGTTTTACCCCTATGAATATTCCTTAAGTTCCCACTGACCCTCTAATGAACAATTTTGATTCATAATCCCTATGAATCAAATCTTTTCTCCATCATGAGAAGGCGACACCCCGATTGTTCAAGACCTGGAATCAGTACTTAAGAAAACAACCTATTTGTTAATCCTAAATTGGGTAGGAGTGAGTTCCATCTTGCAGGGCTATGTCCCTAGCTATTCGTCCAGCCTTATCCCAAAATGGAAAGCTTATTGAGCAGTGTTGTTGGACTAATCTCATCGTTTGCAGATGAAAGGATAATCCCGGACAAACAGGAGTTCATAGCTAGCTCAGGATTAAGATCGAGTTAACTAGGTTATTTAATAAATGAAATAATCAGTTTTAACAGTAAACGGTCGTTATAAAGAAAAGTGACTATTTTCGTGGTCCAATCTATCTGCCAACTTATTATTATTGATAAATAAAATGTTTAACACGAACTGCAAGTTCTATGACATTCCCAACAAATATGATATATTATTAATATTGTTATTATTGTTATTATTTTCTCTCTCTATATGATATATTATTAATATTGTTGTGAAGGAGAGAGAGATTTGGGGCGCCTAAATGAATAAGATGAAATTTAAAGTTTTTGTTATTTTATTTTATTTAGATTGTTGAGTAATAATAATATGATATATTATTATTATTATTATTATTGTTATTGTTATTATTTTCTCTCTATATATAACTCTAATTAAAAATTTATAAATTCTAAATATTTTGTCTAACTTAATTCAAAATTTTCAAATCTCTTATCAAATAAATTTAAATTAATTATATTCTAAATTATATCAATTATGACTCTAAAAAAAATTAAAAAGAAACATAACCTATAAGTGGGATGTTTAAACTCTACAATTACACTATATGTGTAAATGTAGATAAGTTAAATCTCATCGTTTCATATTACTATTGCATTGTATGTGTAAATGATATTAGTTAATTACCGGAACATAACGATGTTGGTGGAGAAATATCATTAAGTATTACAATCAGTAATCAAGAAAACTTATGGTTAAAACCTCATAACTTCATATTACAATTACATTATTGTATGTATAAATATAGGCTAGTTAAATTTCATAGTTTCATATTACTATACATTGTATGTGTAAATATATATTAGTTAATCATCCGAACATACTAGTATTGCTAGAGAAAAATTAATAAGATATAATACATAAATTAAATGCTTATTTATGCGTGAAGAACAAACACTTTTTTTAAGATATTGATAACCAACCATGGATTTTTTTTAAGATATTGATAACCAACCATGGATTTTTTTAAGATATTGATAACCAACCATGGATTTCAAATAGCTAAAAATGGTATAATAATATAATAATATAGTGTGAGATAAAATATGACAAAGAATATACACAAAAACTGAAAAAAGATTTTTTTTTTTTTAAACGAATCTAATTATATATATATATATATCACATTATGAAAGAAAGAAAAATCAAATTAACTTGATAACAATATCTATAAAGTAATGAAAAAAGATTTAGATACAATTGAATCTAAACAAATTTAAAGTTAGTTAAAGAAAATCAAATTTGATGATAAAAGATGAATTTCGAATATAAATTGGGAAGAAAAATCATAAAGTTTTTATTTATTGTGATTAATTCGAAAAGTAGTTAGATAAAATCTAATTTGATCATAAAATATAAATTCGAATATAATTCGGGTGGAGAACCATCAAGGAGGGAGCTTGTTTATTTATTTATTTATTTTAATTGATTAGGTCATAATTTTATAACAGAAGTTTCATTAATTACATTGTATTTATAATTCTATTTTCACTTAAACTTCAAAAATTACACTGTATTTCTAACTTCATCTATCACAAAACTTAAACCTATGAACCCATAAAGAGAAAAAACAGCATGAAGTCTAACTCGTAATAAAGCCATAGCAAAAACAACATGATTACAAAAGTGTTACTTGATTTTGTTTGTCAAAGAGATAGATTTTTATTAAGATACTGATAAAACAAAATGTATATAAAAAATTTTAAAACGATATAAAAATATATAATAAGATGATAAATGATAAAATGTGATAAAAAATTAAAAAAATTGAAAATCTTGAATGAATATACAGTTTGTTTGATGAGAATATTCATAAAATAATGAACAAAATCTTGATGGGAATTAAATATATTAATGAGAATTTAAAATAATGAAAAATTTGAAGATTCATTACAAATTAAAATTTGGAGATATAAATGTTGGGATTGGTGTCCTAATTATCTCGGAGTCTCGTTGTTTGTGATTATACACATTGTTTATGAATAAAATATGTGTTATTTCATTTTGACATTTACTCATATCCAATAAATAAAGCTCCATGGTTATCGTACGTAAACTTAAGCATGTATATGAGATATACAAGAGGATCATGCCTTAAGTGATAATTTAAATAGGTCTGTAGTATAAGGATTAAGATTGGATACTTGATCCTAGTGATACTACGGATACGACTCGCTTTGTAGAGGTTTGCAAGTGTTGTAAACTACTATAGATGGTAGATCCTGACCATTCATGTGGAGACATGCGAGCGGGGGTGTCCTATACAAAGTATTTGTATAAGATCGGACCACGAGATGATCCGTCTCTGTATATAACATCGTTGATATTTGAGACTTTCATCTCATCTAAACAACCATGGGTGACATGACCTCAATCCTGAGTGTTTTGAGAACTCATGCCTTTAGGGTGATCCTTTAATTAGTATGGGTGAAGATGGCCAGATTGCCAACTCAACATGCCTACCTTTTTGGGACTTTTCTGATTTGGGAGCTGGGAAATCAGTTATACAATATGGAATTCACTCCTTCCCCGAAGTAGGGGTAAATAGATAGATTTCTCCCTTGGCTGATTCTGGGGCTTGAAACATAGTGACCACAACTTCAGTCATAGTAGGACTATGACTTATGTTCATTAAAGGGATCAGCGATACTTAAGGAGTTAGATGTAACTACAGGGGCATAACACCTATTGGCCGAGCTGTACTTACGAGTGATCTGTGAAGGGTTGTTGCACTGTTGATTGGTTAAGATTGACACATAATAATCTGTGGTAAGGAGAGTTCAACTGTCGGTCTTTAGTGGAGTGCCTAGCAGTTAACAGATGGTGGATTCCGTGACTAAAGAGTTTAGTCAGTTATTCACGTACCGTTGGAGCTTCGAGCTACATGTCCATAAGGTCCCCTTGGTAACTCAATAGATTCAAGCTAAAGATTAGTTCTTGGTGTTAATTTGAAATGTTCAAATTGACAAAGAGGTAATTCGATTATATATGATATTGATCAGTATGATGTATGAGATACACATTAGTGGAGGATTAATGTAAATGAGATTTACATTAATTGCCATGAAATAGAAAAAGAACAATGATTTATATATGTTTCGTGAGATAAAATATTAAAACTATAGGTTTAAAATATAGTATGGTAAGTTGGTTATCATTTATATTTATAATAATATTAATTATTGGATAATTATCTCTTTTTCTCTAATAACTAATTGAGTGGGAGGTTATTGGTAGTTTCATGGTAACCGTGAGATAAAAGGAAAAAATATTTTCCTAAATTTAGGTGATGTTAATTTGAGATTTCCACTATCGGACAGTGCTCACGAAAGGTTGTCAAATAAATCAGATTTACTAAACGACAACTTGGAGAGACTAGACGATCGTGGAGAGTTTCTATACGATAGATTCTCAGCTGACCGATGAACTAAACAATCGCATAGCTTTAGCTAGACGATCACATAGCTTTTGTTAAACGATTGGGCATCGTTCTACTCTAGATTCTCCCACCAAGAATACCAGAGTAACCTTTTTGGTGGTGTCATACTCAACTCGACATAGTTGAGGTTCTGTGGAGGTCGTTCTTGGTGTTCAGAATATTCGTGACCTTAGTAATCGCTTTGTTTGAGTTCGCTGTGGATCGTGCAGTGTAGCAGTCGTGTTGTACGAGCATTCAAGTGGTACATTGTTGCTGATTATTCGTCGTGATCAAGGGTCTTAAAGACGAGTCTTCAAAGTTATGTCAATTCTTCCCTTGATCATTTAGTAAAGCATGTTGTACCTTCACTTTATGCATAACTGTATGTTTCTATTTGTGTACTGTAATTGTTAATGTTCGAATACGATTGAAATTTGGGTCGATCTTTTCGCTGCTCATGGAAATCCTCGTGTCCGATTTCCTTCAATAAAAAGCAGAGATTGATTCATTTTGAATGAATTTGAAGAGTGGTTATACAAATCAAATGTGATAAAAAAACTATCAATTCGTAATTCAAACATGCTGAAAAATGTGCCATTTTTTCCCCTATAAAATCCGTTCTATCTGAAACTGATAACCAAATCAATATACGCTATAACAATTAAAATTTATTCAATATTGTTGTTGGCTGACCATATTAAGGCAACTTGGTATTTTAAAAGTCGACATCACGTGACTGACATACGTTTTTGCCAAAAATCTTATTATTTTGGATTTTATCATAAATTTAAATGAATCACCAAATTTGGTTGTTTTCTCAAATTTCCCATATATAAGAATATTGTTTTGTTCGATTTTAAGTGATTTTTTGAACTCCTAAACCGAAAACCAAATCGAACCAGTCGTTCTCTCTACTAGTAAACCAAATGTTCAAGGATCTTGGAGAAAATTGGAGCGAATTAGCCGATTTAGTCCGGTTCGTTGGTTTGGTCCATTTTTTGCACACCCTTGTTGGATTTTATGTCCTAAAACTCGTAGTTTGTAAATTAATAAACATATTCGATTTCGTTTTTCGATAAAGTTGTTATTGAAATTGTAATCTTAAATCCAATAAACTAAGGTCCTGATGTTATTTAATGTAGTTTAAACTTTATGTAGTGGCATAAATGTGGATCAAGTTCAAATATATAGCCAAGATGGTCTATAGTATATGAATAAGGTTGGGCGCCTTATTCTGGGGACACTATGGATGCGACCCACTTTGTAGTTAGTATAAACGATGTGATCCTGAATCGTTCATATAGAGATATGTGAGTGGGGTGTTCCTATTGAATGAGTTTGCATAAGACTGAACCATGAAATAGTCACTTTTTACGTTCTAAATGTCGTTTTATGTATAAAACTGACTATTTCGTTAATTAATGACCTAGGTAACTTAATCTTAATCCTGAGCCAATTATGAACTCCTATTTGCTTGGAATTATCCTTAGATCTGCATAGGTGAGGGCAACTCATCATCGCTGGCCCAATAAGCCTCCCATTTCAGGGGTAAGATCGGATGGATAGCTGGGAACATAGGGTACAAGACAGAATTCACTCCTACACGTTATAGGGATAGTAGATAGATTGTTCCCTTTAGTACTGAATCCAGGTCTTGAACAAGGGGCCCCACCCTCTCCTTGGCCCGAGAGGGATTCGGTTTATAGGTTGGACTTTAAACCAATTGTCATTAGAGGGTCAGTGGAACTTAAGGAATAAGATTGTAGTCTCAGGGGTTAAACGGTTTTTATTGACCCAGCCAAGATTAAGAACAACCTGTGAAGGATTAGCTTACTAATCATGGTTATATCAAATGGACACAAATATATCTATAGTGAGGGGAGTGCAACTACGGGACTATAGTGGAATGACCCGTTAGTTAACGAATGTTGATTAACTCCGTCTAAAGAGTTTAGCTAGCTAATCTCGGATCGTTGGAGCCCATGATCTATAGGTCCATTATGTTCCCTTACTAGCTCATATGAAATAAACTTAGAACAGTATGATAGAATAATTTGAATTGTTCGAATTAGGTGAAAAGAGAGAAACCGACAAGTATATATGATATAGTGGTCGGTTTTCAGTTTAGAGATATAACTTTAATATTTAAATGTGATTTAAATATCAATAATATGAATACGTTCATATTCGAAAGCTCGGAAATAATGGAAATGGTCAAAGATGTAAAAAGTCAAAGAGTTGACTTTTGACTTTGAAAAGTCAAACTTTGGCTGACCTTATATTCAAATGTGATTTGAATTTCGAGAAAATGAATGCGGATTCATGCTCGGGAGGTCAAAATTAGTCAACACGGAAAAAATCATAAAAAGTCAAAATGTTGACTTTTTTTATTATCAAAGTTTGACTTTGACCAAATGACTATTTTGCCCTTTGACTATAGTTAGTGGGAAAATCCAAACTTTTGTTGGATAATTTCACTAAGAAAATAGTGGGTTAGGTGTTGGCTTATAGTGGAGACATTAAGCCCACTAAGATAGTGGATTATAGGTGTTGGGTTTTTATGGATTTGGTTTATGCAATTGTTGCATGGCTTTTTTCTATAAATTGAGCTTTCTATTTTGGATTAAAAAGTTTTGTCAATTTTGCCAAATTGTTTTCTAAAATTGGGCTAAAAAAAAACCCAAACCCTACCCAAATTCCATCTTCTTTTTCCCATATCTTTCTCTCTCTTAGTTTTCTTCATCCACTGGGTCCCACAATCCGGTTCTGAGTCCAGAGGATAGTAGGTCAACTCTAGTGGTAGTCCATTCGTGTTTGGGTCGAGATTCAACAAGGAAGAGTGGTTTTCGGGAGCTACAAAAGTAATTTTAATTACTATTTTCCCTTCAATTGCATGCATCTTTTCCTTTAAACTAAAAGTAATTAGAGGGTAATTAGATCATAATTCCGCTGCGTATGTCTCGTGTTCCATCAACCCTAACTTCAAGTTGATAGTCGGTTCGGTTTTCTTAGTTTTAGATTTATCAAAAACCAAACCAAATCGATTGATTTAAAAAAATAGGAAAACATCAATGATAATCTGAAAAGTGGGCCCAAGTTGATTACATTTATTATTAATTACCTATGTTCATTAACTCTAATGAACTGTGTGGCCCGCCTCCAAATCTATAATCAAAATGCAATTTGATTAAAGAACTGAATGTGCTCAATCTGATTGTATCGTTGGCCTCACTACCTTTACTGTTACTGTTACATATATTATTACTGTAACGTTATAAGAATTAAGAGTTTTACATTTACATACCTCTACCATTACCATTACCATTAAAATCATTTGATAATGATAATGATAACGATAACCATAAATACGATAGATTAATAATTTTAAGTAAACACAATCAAGAACAATCAAATAATGTTTACGATTCAAGCCCATTACGATTGATCCATCAATCGAATCTCATTACGTTTCAATTTTCATTAAGATTGACAAACGTGATCTCAAATCGATGCCTAATAAAGTACAAAACCAATTATTCGATTGGATCCATGTTAGTTTGGTTTTATATTTTGGGCTCAATTGGGTGTTTTTTTTTATTATTATATTTTATTTCAGCCTTGGTTTTGAATTTAACATTTTTTGTTTTTCTTAAATTAAAATTTGGCTTCTTTTAGATTAAAATTTGGTATATTTATATCGTTTCTTTTAGACCAATGGATCTTTTCCTAAATAATAAACACACATACACCATAATAATTAAAATATTGGAAGTAAAAGTAATGTTATAGTTCATCATAGATCCAACAAAAAATAAAATATTAATGATACATTATCCATCCAAATTCAGTTTTGACTATTTTTTTTTTCAATAAAAGTCAAATCGATCCCTCTAAATATAAATCAATATGTTCAATTTTATACTAAAAGTCTAATCAAACTAGTGAATTAGCTTGGATCGGTCCGATTTGTCAAATTTTTTGCTTTTTTGTTGCACTCATATTAATACTAAACTAGTTGGTTTGACTAAATTGTAAGGTAAAAGCTAAAAATATTATTTTGATTTATTATTCATTCTATTTTTATCTATATATTGTTAGTTGTCTAATTTTATTTGTACTCTCAATCAATCTTAAATTTAGTCATTCAAAGTTAATTTCTTTTAAATTTGGTTGAATGATAAGAATAAATTTTTTGGACTAAGAGACTATATGAATGTGTTTTCAAATTTAAAAAAAGAATGCTAATAGGTACTTAGAAAAAAAATTTTAATAGCAGAAACGATAAGATCTATTGAAAGTATGTGGATTAAAACAAAATGAAATCTAAAGTATAAGAACCAAAATAATGATATTAAACACAAAATATGATAAATTTTATAAGGCAAAAGAGATTTAAGACCACTTTTAAATTTGGCTAGATTATATAGAAGTACTTGTGATTTTTACACCTTGCTCCAATAATAGATATGAACTTTTAAAAGTTGCATTAATAACCTTAATCTTTCCAAAAAATAAAAAATAAAAAATCCATACCATTAGTATACATGAAAACCGTATGTACGTTGTTTCAATAATACCTATGGACATTCAAATTTGCATCAATACTCTTAACATTTTTTTAAAAATAAATAAATAAGGTTTTAAAAAAGATCTTACCATTAGTGTCTGGATAGAAACTATTTATCTACACCATTTCGCCTCTCTCTCTTCCATTCCCCTTTTTCCTCTCTACAACAATCTATGACCCAATACTTTCCTAGCTATTTTCTTACCTTTTTCTCTCGCTTCTCCAATGCCCTCTAACTCCTCTCCATCTATTCCCCAATCTCTTGGACTACCAACTTCAATCAAAGTGTATATACTATGACAATGTGAAAGATAACTAATGGAATAACCAAGAGACCTTGAAACTTAAATGTTTTAACAAGATTCTATATTAGTAGTTGAGTAGGAATGAATATATTTAGTTTTTAATACACATAAGGAGAGTCAACATTGAGAATTCGAACACAACTTCGAGGATAACAAGTAAGCAGGAGTGAAAAAAAGATAACATGTGCATAATCAATGAGGATTTGTTCATCTTTTTTGCACTTAAAATTAATATTTATTGTGGTTAGTTCAAAAAGTTCCCTTATAATTGAAGATGATATTTCTTTGTTGGCCCTTTTTTGTGTTTGATGATTCATCATTACGTTGAGTTTTAAGGGGTGATTGTCATTTTGGAGCTTTATGGGATTTGATACTTTAATTGAATTTAGGTCATGTTTGGTTGCTCAAAAATTAGGGTAAGAATTATATAAACAAGGGGAATTGAGAGTGTCTCAATGAGTTGTTCAAATTGGTTCTTTCCAAATTGGAGATAACTTCAAAAGATTGATTATTCAAGTGTTAAAATTTCTTATATTTATGTTTGTTCATCTCAGAATTGAGAGAATTTATCCTTTATTTAAAGTTCTATTATTGAAGAAGAGGAAGGAAAAAATGAAATGAGATAGGTTTTAGAGATTGAAGAATGACAAAAATGGATCAAGAGCTATTGAAGAAGAGGCGGAAGTACGAAAAATGGAAGAGTTTGCGGTCATAAATTGAAGCGAAAGAGAGAGGGGAAGCAGAAAAGGGATTCGGTGGAATGATTTTCATCTATATACTAATGGTAGGGAATACTTTTTTTAAAACTTTTTTTTTAAGTCAAAATATGAAACCTTGAAACTTTAAAGGAATTATTGAAATGAAGTACAAAGATTTTTCGTTAATGGCAAGAGTATTTTTTAACATTACGAGTATTAACACAACTTCTAAAATTTGAATACCATCTAAACAAGGTACAAGGTAGTCAGGACTTAAATATATAATATATATATATAATATATATATATATTATATATATTAATATATATATATATATATATATATATATATATATTATAATCAGCCTTTAATATTCGAAGAGTGAAGGATGAAATGTTTAGTGCGCCCTTAGAAATGGGAACTCTAATCCCCACCAATTTCTCAACTCACATCTTTCTAACTAAGTTTTTGGGGTAAGGAGTGGAGTTCTGAACTCCATTAAGTTATGAAGCTCGAGATGCATAGTATATATAAAATTGATGTTTTTTTAGTTGTGAGTATATATAAAATCTCGTGTAAAGATATATTTGGATTTTAATTCCAATTTTATATTTTTCAAGATTCATCCACCCATATATGTGCATAAATCTCGAAGGGGCATTTGTTGAATGAGAAATTTTAGACCAATCACAAATTGTCACGTCATTCATGACGAAATTCCAAATCATCAAATTTGGGACCATTGGAGTTGAAGGCAAATTCTGATGATGCCACATGTTTCCTTCGTAACCGTTGGATTGAATAAAATTACTTCGGTCCAATTTGATATTATTATTTGGGCTAAAAGTCTAATTTAGCCCAAAAATAGACTTAATTTGACTAAAATGTCAAATAAGGCCAAAATCCAATTAGTCAGGCCCATGGACCGACTAAACCCAAACCCACAAGGTCCAACAGAGAACTCTATAAATAGAGGAGTTCTCCTCATTTGTAGGGGTCAACAATTCTATATTTCAGAGAGCTTATAGGGAATTCGTCTTCGAAGATACAAGTATTGATACAAGCAATTCTACATTCAGAGAGCCCAGAGAAAATTCATCAACAAGCAGAAGACTCCCAAGACTCCTGCACTCCTAGAAGACCCTGAGACCCTTGAAGCCCAAAGACCAATCGTTTAAGAAGATCAACGGGCTTAAAAACTATAGTTTATTTTGAAAGCATCAAAATATTATGTACTAGAGATTATACTCACTTTCTATAAAATTAATACAAATACAAAGTTCAAGTTCCACGAAATAAATTTTTGTTAAAATCTCATGTGAACAGTGAGACCTGCAAATTCCTTAAACCAAACAAAGAGTGGAGTTCACAACTCCGTGCTTTCTAAATCCTTGAGACACCCCCTAATTACAAAAACTTCAACACAATTACCCAATTAACCTAAACATTAAGCAATGAACTCGACAACATCGACGATAGAACTCAAACGGTACATCAAACTCGATGGCTAGCTTGTTGGCAACAAACTTAGGCGATAGGACTTGAATGAAGAAGCTCGACGACTATTTTAGAGAACTCGGACTTATTGACTAAAGAGACTTTTGTATGACCCAAACTTCACATCCAAATTAAAACGATGAAGAATGACCTTTCATTGTTATCAAAAATCACTTTTCAACACGTGAATTCTCCATAATACCCCATTTACATTGCAGATTGTCATTTATCACAAATTATAGTTTCATCTAAAACGTGATTTCCCATTTAGGGAGTTGAATTGGTAATTATTATAGGAAGAGAGTAATTGGAAGAGTTGATGCGAATAACGAGGTGAGAAATGTGAGTTAATGCTAATAACGAGATTATAAACTTTTTTAATAATTGATGAACTAGTGGGTGGATTTTTTTTTACCCACCCAATCCAATCCAATTTGGAGGTCAAACACCCCCTTATTGTTCTATCAATCTCGCCACCCGATTTTTTATCTGATGGAGGCTCGCCCATTGTTGGTCAATCACAATAGTGCTATGTCACACTCACAATTACGGTATTTTCTTTTTTTTTTTTGTTTAAAAAAAAAAGCACGAAGCAAGCTCAAAAGAAATTTAGGCATTTACAGTATTGAAGTAGTACATAATAATTATTTTTTTCCAAAGTTTTTGTAAATCAAATTGGTGTGAGTATCCAACAAAATACAACAGGAAGAGTCTTAACTCTCTCTTGTCCATTCTGCATATTACTTTTCCCAAAACTTTTACACGTACTGTACGACAGTTTGTAATATTAGGGTTCATGAGGAGGATGTGTTCATTATCACTAACTCTCTTGTTCACTCCTTCCACAATTTTTTTTTTTAAAAATGTAGTTCAATAATTTTAGTAGTTGATAGTAGTTGATTACATGTTGCTTTGCTTTATTGAGACCTACGTTCCAAGAACGATCACATTTGGGAGTATTGAAATGACTTGAATCTCTTGATTATTTTTATGTTTCATTTATTGTTTATGATAAGATGAAAATGTCAATTTATTCCTCATACAAACCCATGAAAATGTGAAAATGTCAATAGAAATGTCCACAAATCAATGGAAATTTAATGCCCAACAGATTCTATTTAGTCCCAAGACATTTATAAGTACTTGCTTGCAACAGTACCATCACAGTATCAAAAATATTCTAGACAAGACACCAATTATCATACTAAAAATTTAGGGTCCAAACACCAATTATCATATTTAAAAAACTGGTTCTCTCACACTCAACCGTGGGTTATACAGTGAGATTTCTATCATCTGACATTTCTTTCAGCATTTCAAAATAATATATTAATGTAAAGAGAGATGGAAGGATGGAAGCAAGGGAAATTATGTGCAAAATCTTCTAAAGAAGATAACACTAATTAGGGGCAAACCTGCATTTTGGATATATATATATATATATGGATATATATTACATTCTAGTCAGTTAACTTTCAAAGGTCAAGGCCAAAGAGTAGGCACCTGATAATTTCAAGTTTGATAAGGGAAACAAGACATTCTGATTACAATTTGAAATCTGCAAAGTGGAGGAGTCAGCTTTTGACCAGCCAACCTGGACCTACAACAAAACACAAAACAAATCTGAAAAAACAAGTTGGAAAGGCTGGAATGGCAAAAAGGAGGATTAAGGGAAACTTGAATGAAACCTTTTATATCTCTTTAAAATGATGTTCCTACTGAAGAATATCCAGCAGCTCTCATCTCCTTGAGGGTTCCAGCTAACCAGTCTAAACCCTCGTAAAGTCCATCTCCTCTGAGAGCACACGTTCCTTGTATATGCCATTTTCTGTGTTTGAGATCAAATAGACCTAGTCCTTGACATACTTCCATTGGCGTCATGGCTCCTTTCTGGATCAGCAAAATCATTCAAACTTGGATTAGTATGATCTGAGAAAACATCAAATTCATTATTGATACTAATGCTGTTGCATGAGAAACAAAATGTGGATGAAAGGAAAAGCATGTTGCAAGAAAACAAGCTCCAGCGATGTCTTGTTTGTTTAAAGCTATTTGCATTTTTATGGATTGTTCTAGGTGTTAGATTTTAAATTTTCATTTGCCTTGGGGTCTTGTTTCCCTCTCATGAAGGCCTTTTCAAAGGTTTTAACCTTTTGCGGTGCATTCTTGTCAGATTTTTTGTTTCATGTTTCTACGCGTTTGGCCTAGTTTGTCTTGGTTAGGTTTCTCTTACGAGGGTTTTTGTGGATCGAGTGGGCTATTTATAGCCTATCCCATGTTTCGGAATCTAATTATAGTAGTTGGTATTATCAATTATTATAACCTACAATTAACTATGGTTATTACTATTTCAAATCTCTCTTGGTTACAGTATTTTCTATTTCCTACTCATCCTCTCTTTTCCTATTTGTTACAGTATTTACTATTTCCTACCCAGAATAAAATAGTTTGCTCCCCAAACACAGATTATTATAACTCCACACATTATGATGACCACCAACTAATCATCCCAAATGGCCCTTTAGTTTTTTATAAGACTCTCTCTAAGTTTCTTGTGCTTCTTAGTTGAAGAATTTCTTCTTTTTGACATGTGTTCTTCATTAGTTGTGTTTATCTCCTATTTAGAGATATTGTGTTTTAGAGCCGTAGTCTCCAGGCTCCACTGGTCTGGTTATATACGGAAGAGAACTCTTTGGTTATGAACATAAAAGGGACGAATTTAAATGTGTTAAGGCCCAAACTGCCAACCCCAAAAAAGTATTCCAGTTTCTCTGATGCAAAATGCTCCACGAGATAACCAGAGTAGCAACTCACCAGAGAACCTCTCTTATCCTAAAGGAGGAAAAAACCACCTACTCCAACTTTTAAATGAAAAGTCCCGTATGAGCCAAATGCACACCAAAATTCTCCGAAGCTTAATTTGAATGAAAAGCACAAACTGATATCTCCATGGTAAATATGCCAATTTCAAGTCCTCTAATTGAGATCCCAAGGCTATAGCAGAAAACCTGGTCAAAATAACTGTGATAGTGATAGTGTGTTTGGAATAACTGGGACGACTGTTTTTAAAATAAAATTGATTTTTCTATAAGCACCCTTGAAAATGAAAACTAACTTATTTAGTAATTTTAGAATACCAAAATTT